>NC_091858.1:16226821-16529851 GCF_037783145.1 Equus przewalskii | reverse complement strand
ATTCCAAAAACATATATATACCACCATAAAGAAAAATGTGTTTATTTTTGTTGAAGCCAATGATACAATTTACACGTTTTAAAAATATGGGATAACCAACACTTGTTAAAATACTATCCCTAACTTTGATTCTTAGGCCAAAAATGCTTCATGAAAGATCATCTACAAGTTTTTAGTGAATGCACAGCATTCTACTGAATTACAGCAAATATGACAAGTATTAACTATTTGAAAGCTAGCCATATCTTACTTGAAATCTGGAAAGTCACATACAAAAATGATATATATCAAAGTTAAGACAGTACAGAAATATATGTATGTAATATCCATATGTATTGTCTACAGCAATCCCAGCATTGTACTTTTATTTTTTCCATTTTTGTCATTGTATTTTATAGCTAAAAAATTTCAAAAGATCATTGTAGATATTACCATTGGAACTTTAGTAAATCTGCCAAATATGAGCAATAAATATAATTTTCAAAAACTTTCAAGTAAAAGAACCTAAGCTATGACTTTTTTATGTAACTGTATTGTTGCATGTTAATTTTTTTAAACGCTAAAGTTGACCAATTTTTGAATAGACTAAATTTGATTTTCCTACTGACAGGTGTAAGAAAAAAAAGGAGGAAGAAAAAAACTATACTTTTGAGCAGAGAAGATGATGTAAATACGAAATGAATATGTAAATAAAAGCTATGAGAGACTCTTAACTGTGTGCCACAATTAAAATGGAAACATTTTAGATCAGTGAACCCAACCTCCTCTCTCTACAGAGAGGTAAAGTGAGGAAGAAAGGTTTTGATAAATGTGCCCTCTTTACAATCCCACTGCTCCTCATCAATCATCACAGGCTACTTGAAGCAGCAGGAGTAAACAGTGACAACAAAAAGTTTGTCATAGGCAAGAATATTGAAGAAATTAACTGTATTATGCATAACGCCATCATGAGACTAGATGATACCGATAACAGATGAGCTCTAAGCAATAAACAGTGAAAATGGCTTATATAGCTTAAACTCTCCCATCACATCATCTATTTCCGGTTCAGCATTTACCTCTCCTATTAAAATTTCACAACAAATTTGCTCCAACAATACACCATAGTAGCACTATTAGACAGATTGGGTGAATAAAATTTAAATAATACCGCTCATGCTTCAATGCTCTTTTCCCATGGGGTGATTGCTCATTGATCTTATATTCATTTTGAGGTCTTCTATCATCTTTAGACATGTAATACATGCTCAGCACTGGGATTGTCACTTAATGAACACATGCACTCAACTATGCATATTGTCAAGGATGTTCCTTAAATCCATAATGTAGTAAAAAATATCAAATTTACCTGGAAACTTGGAAAAAGTAAAGGGGGCAATATCTAACACACTTGTTAAATTCCAAATCAAGTAAGAAGACAAAACTATTATAAGACAAAGCAGAACACAGTTAAACATAAAATACTCCATTAGCCCTTAAACTTTGAGAATTCACTTAAATTCCTTTTTTTTTCTAGGCCCTTCACTCAACTCATTTAGATAGTGAAAGAAGCTCAGTTTAGGTCTTCCTATTCTAATTGTCAAGCAACAGCTCCCCTACTGCACTTTGTATGGCAATGTAACATAGATCTCAGTGCTCTCCTCATGATGACTGATCTATGCCACAACTGTTTCTGAGGCTTCTTCATAATTCATTTCATTTTTATCTCCTCTACTCAGACATCATGGGTTTTGTTCTCTGATACTTTGACCATAGACAACTGGAAGCTTTTCAGTGACACATTATCTTGCTAGGAAAAGATCCAAGCTCCTTAGAATGACTCATCAGGGCTCCCATGATTTCCACACTCTTTACTACACTTTCATGTCACAATCTTATCTACAATACATTGTATGGAGCCAAATTTATTCCAGTTCCTCATTTTGTTCTTTTCCTTCTGTCTTTGCTTCATGTCTTCCTACTACCGGAAAAGTCCTTCATTTTTCTTGGGTCCTTTCCTTCTCCTGCCTAATTCTTACACATTATTCAACATTCAGTGCAAACATCATGTCTTGAAGAAAACTTTCCCTAACTACATCTGTGTGTATTAGATGAGTCACTTCAGTGCTTCTGTAAAACATATATCACCATATTTTTCCACTCTATTGCATTAATGTCTTACCCACAAAAATATAAGACCCTAACAGACAGCAACCATGCCCATTATTTTTGTACTGCTATAGTCTTTGCCTCATAGTAATAGATCATTACATTTTGGTTCAATTTACATGAACTAGTAGTATGCCAGACTTTGGTATTTTCCTTAGCATTTCTCAAGAAGAATTGTAGGACCAAGAAGAAGTAGATATTACTAGCATTGGTTAGAAAATACATAGGACTGTTTAGTATTTGGATTTCAGCCACTTCTAAAAAAGAACTAATAATTTAATCCTCTTTAGGAAAGTAAATGTGGTAGGTACTTGAATTCTATCAACTAAATGTTGACTGTTATGAGTTCTATAAATATGGTATAAATCCAAAATGACTTTCAAAGTGTCAGAATTGAAGATGTCAGAAATGCCAGTGAAGTGAGCTTGGCTTTCATGGTTGTGCTAGGTATTCAAGGTTGGTATCCAAAAAGAGTCAGATTAGGTACCACACCATGAGACCAGGGTTTAGATAGACATACAGGGGTCCAGCTTAACTCCAGTAGACTCTTGCTGGCCTGTGGATCCCTTCCCAGTTATACTGACAGAAGTCTTAAAGGTGCAACCTAGAATCAGACTCTTTAATACAGGTTAAATACAAAAAAAAATGACAGTTTTGATGATTTTGCATAAGAAAGAAATGATTGGGCTTATCATAAATTCTTAGTGCATCAAAGTTGACATAAAAAAATCCTTTTCTTGTCTTGGAGACATTGTCAGAGATAGGACATAGAATTTTCAAAATACAAATCTTCACAATGTTAATCTTAATGATTTTTAAATCTTTTCACAGATTTAAAATATCGTACCATATCCATCTGTATTCTTCTCTCATGAACTCTATGCTTTTATTTACTTTCTACAACTGGCTTAAGGAAAGTTTCAAAATGTTATTTTTCACTCTGTAGTGTTTAGAGATTCCCCTACTTCCATTAAACACAAAACCATGAAAACAAAACTAAAACAAAAAATATTTATGTTTTAAAGTGAAGAGATTCCAAGAGGAATCTATCTTCTTATTCTTCAGAAAATACTTCAATTTAAAATCTAAGAAAAAAAATTCATGTAAAAACACAAACGCCGTTAAGTGTTAGGGTGAGGAATTGATAAAGAATTTCTCAACTGTGATTTTGTTTATTTATCTCTTTTGACACAGTGAGTACATAAGGGTGTAAGACTGGGCTTCAGACATTTTACATTTTTTGATTTAGAAAGCTGTGTGTGTGAGTGTTGTCTGAATTATCATTTGAAACTTCTTTTGATTAGATTTTGCAGCATTTTTTAAATTCTAGGTTTTATTATTAAAAGATAATGTTAAGTGGTATTAAATGATATTGATGTTAAGTGATATATGTATTATTTATTCAAGGATCTTGATGCTTTAAAATTTGAACACCATGAAAAGGCAAAAGAGCAAATATAAGAAATTATTTTAACCAATGTAAAAAGATAATATATATATCTTTTTTTGAAATTGAATATAGAAGTTAGAGGAAATGAATTCTTTAAAGAGGATAGTTTGATGGGACTGGATAGTTCTATTTAATAATCCCTATGCTTTCCAATACTATAGCTAGCAGCCAAATGTGGATATTAGATTTTAAATTAATTAACATTAAATAAAATTTAAAAGTAATTCCTCATTTTAAGTGCTAAATAGTTCCCTGTGGCTGATAGATACTAAACTGGATATTACAAACCATTCTCATTACAACAGAAGTTTTTATTGCTGATTAGATGTTTCAAGGCAACTAAAATAATTGTGAAGCAGAAAACAGTTTACCTATGAAACCATATGTCCTCTTCATAACACTTCAGCTTATCTATAAGATTCTCATTTTTCAGCCTATTACTCTATTTTTTTTTTATCGCTAGTGATTTTATCTGGAGAATTGAGGTTCAATTAATACAAGGTCAATTTAATGGTATTTAGTGCAGGCTTTTACTATTGACAACCATGTGATCATCCAAGAAGCAACACAGTCACAGATTGAATTCTGTCAAAAACTATATCCTATCATTTCTATCTGTGCCTCTTTCATCACACTTAAATTGATTAGGGAGGAGTGGGTCACAATTAACTTACTCCTTTATCTTTCAATGTGTTTGACAATGCCAAATCATTTAGGAATATTTTCACCTTGAAATTTCAATGAATTGTTAACCCTACTTTTGCTTTCCTTCTGGGATTTAGATCCTCTGATAGTCTTAAAATATTCTTTGTATATCCTAAAGAGAGAGAGTCTGTACCCCCATGAAACAGAATAATTTATTGGACAATTTGTGGAGACCTTTACTCTATTCTAAAGTGAATATTCAACTTGGGAATGCTTTGATCATTTTTTTTTCAGCTTTAAGTTGCTAGATTGGTAGTCTCAGCATTAAACTTTGGTCAATATATTCATAAGTAAATTTAAGAATAAATATAAAACATCTAGTTAGCTTAAATAGTTAGCTCACACTTGACATTGATCCAAATGAAAAGATTGGCTTTGCATTGTTCTTCTGAGGCTGATAAAATATTATGTTCTGTAAAACTTCTTAAGGTAGTAACTCATTGTAGACCTTCAATAATGTATAGATATAGATATAGATATAGATATAGATACACGCATATGTAATCTATATGACCTCAACTTAAAAATAAATATTTATAGTAAAGTAGCCCTTTAACAACAAGAGCATAAACTATCAAAGTATCCATTTGCCTTAAAAATTACATTGAATCTGGTCATTTAGAGAGGGGTCTTTTTCTTTAAATATTGCACTAAGTATCATTCTATTAGTTTCAAGTACCAGCTCAGTTGTCTATGTATTGGAGAAAGGCAAGGGAATATAATTCTGCTTGGGCATAATATCTGATGGCTTAAGAATTTAGTGAAATTTCATATTGCATAAACGTGTTTTTGCTTTGTAAGGAATATAATTTTCCTTTTTCTTAAACATTTCTGTGGGGTTACTTCTATCCATGTTTCCTTTTTAATAACCCAGAATACAATTTATATATAGTATCATTAGAACATCCTATGACAAATTGAAAATTGCATTTGCATTGTGAAATGTAGTATTTCAAATCCATATACTGGAGGTTACATAAGGCTAAATGCCTTTTCATAGCATAAATGACTAAAGTACAGAAGGTGGAGTTTTAGCACACTCTGGAATCAAACACGAAGATGCAGCCAAGGATATGTCATGATGATGGTTAATCTGCTTATTGAACGTTTTGTAAGGTTAAAAACCTGCTCTCTGCCTTTGCATTAGTCTACGTGATTTGGAATGTCTGATGGTTTTTAGAAGTTAGGTGGCCAGCACGAAGAAGGCAAGGACGTGTTGCTGCAATAGTTTCTATCAACTGAACTATTTCTCATTCATTTCCATTATCCTGCACATAATTCTCACACGTGAAGATCATAAAAGTCTGTCTAAAATACCTTAAGATGTAGAAGCTGTAGATTAATGCCTGTTTGTCCCGCTTGCAGGTAAAGTAATCAGAAAAATATCACACTGAACCAGTGAAATTCGTACATTATTTTATATTGAATGCACTCTCTAAGAGCTCACCATCACAGCATTTAGATGCATTTTGAATGCTGTTTTTTAGTAGTTGATATAATCTCAGAAGTTATTTTTTTGGAGAGTAGTAAGTTTTCTGTTATATTTCTTTCCACTCTGTCTATTGACCTCCTGCCGTCTCAGCCTGTGAATCTACTGTTAACTTGTAACCTAACAGCTCGGCTCATTCAGAATGTCAAATGGATTTCTAAAGCTAGCCTAAGGTTCTGAACTATCATTTCAGTGCGATTTTGACTTTTTTTCTGATGCATAATCAGAGGTTTCACAGAAGATCAGTAACATATAGGGCATGTATAGAAGTTTTCAATGTATAGAGGACTAATTCACTGTTCTATATTTTTAATGAAATATTTCAGTCTAGTGATTAAAGGTGCAACTCTGGTATCCAGGGAAACTCTGAACTGAAAGAAAAAAAAAGTCCTTCTCTTCCTCACAAGGACATGCTTACTTTTTAATTATTTCTGTTGTAATCTTCAAACGTTGAAAAAGTAATATTTTGCTTAATTTATCCCAAGATATGCAAATGATTAATATCCATATTCTCAGCTAGGTTGTAAGATAATCCTCCTAAAAATACAAAGCAATCTACAAATTAATGGTACTTTTTTTGAATAACACAACCTCACTACTTTGTTTGTTTTTTAGTTAAAAGCCTAGCTTCAACCAAAATGTCTGCAAGGCTCTTATCTCAACCAACTACCAAATTCCTCTACCATTTCATTGTTTCAAAGACACTGAAGTAACTTATCCTTTTATTGATCTTGAATTATTAGGTAGATATATCTTTTTCTATATCTATCTGTACTTATATCTAGACATTCAGCGTTGCCAGTATCAATTTGTCACAGCACGTATTAGTCCATGTTAAATATATGCATATGCATATTAACATACTTTATACTATTATGCATTACTTTATTTTTCTATGTATATCTTACTCATTTCAGAAACTATAATGAAATTAATAAAAATGCACAAAAATGTAGCAAAATATAAACAAGAAAACCAAGAAAGGCAGAACTGGAAAAACAGAATAAAAGTAGAACAAGATCGGAAAAAAATGAAACCTATCCTTGTACAGGTTTTATCCTTCAGCTTCAATTTTGACTTCAAGAATAAAAGGGAAAAGAAACATAGTTACATAATTTTAGTTCCTAAAGTAAAGGAAAACAACCAGTGAATTAAAAGAAACAAAGCTCTTCTTGGCATATATTGCCAAAGAAATTTGTTATGTAGACTATCATAAGGAGATAATGGAATAAAATAGTAGATAATGTTGTGAAAATAGCTTTAAAGTAAAAATAGAAACATATTTAATATGGTTTTATATTGTATCATCCATAAAAATTACGAGAACTGTTTTAAAGAGGAGTTAAATAAAACTGATTGTTGAGAAGAATTGACAAAGGATTAATCTTCTATACATTTCTAATTTAATCAACACATACAGGAGCCAGAAAAACATATCTTTCAATCTTCTATAAATATTTCTGTCAGCTGAGATTGTAATAGAAGTAAATATCAGACAGCTTGATGGCATTGCTTCTGATGTAGCCTAGAAAGATGATAATTAAGATTTGCTTGCTGTGGGTGGATTCATAAGATTGAGAAATCAAAGAAGCAGATTGTAAGGTTAACTTGGTAAGTGAAAACTCACAGATTATCATCTGAAAAAGAGTTTTCGAGTTGGTGAAAGCAAAGCTGGATCTTCCTCTTAGAAAAACATGAATTTTATATTTAAGGTGCAAAACAGGATTAAAAAGTCTTCAGGCAATCAGAAAAGAAAAGAGAGAGAGAGGTAAAGAGACAGATTCACAAACTGGGTATCAAAAACTCCTGATGGGGGGCCAGCCCTGTGGCCAAGCAGTTCAGTTCGCGTGCTACACTTCAGTGTCCCAGGGTTTCGCTGGTTCCGATCCTGGGCGTGGACATGGCAGCGCTCATCAGGCCATGCTGAGGTGGTGTCCCACATAGCACAACTAAAAGGACCACAACTAGAATATACACCTATGTACTGGGGGGCTTTGGGGAGAAGAAGAAGAAGAAGAAAAAAAAAGAAGGTTGGCAACAAATGTTAACTCAGGTGCCAATCTTTATAAAAAAAAAAAAAAAACTCCTGATAGGACTTCTAAATATATGAAGGATGTTATATTAAGCATGAAGCAAGTTATTCCGAGAGCGGAGATATTCTGAGTTCAGTTATCTTGTAAAATGGCACAGCAGGAGCGTTAACAAGTTCCATTTGGAGATCTCATGTTTTCCACCCCTGACTACTGTTATTGAATGCATCTTTTTAAAGGAGAGTCCTGTAATAGAAAAGCAAAGAGAGTTACAATAAGAGACATTTATGGCACCTTATTTAATGTAGCCAATGATTGCACGACAAAATCTGCATCTCCTCTACGTATCTCCCATGTCTTTCTTAGAATTATGTTATATAATAGACATTTTAATAACTAGAATAAAGCAAATCTTCAGCTCCAAGGGTATGTAAAAATATAAGTGAAGGTATAATAAAATAAAAGCATCTTATATAGCACAGGCTTCAACCGTCTATCAACTTCCCCAACGTGTTCCAAAGAATACATAGTTAAACCAATACCTCTTGGAGAGAGAATGAGAGATAAAATAAATAACCATTTCATTAGTTTTAGTAAAGCCTTTTAGGCATGCTTCCTTAAAAGTGAGAAATGTAATAGTTCAAATAACTGGGTTACAGAATATTTTGCAAGTTAATTGGTTTCTGATTAGTTCCTTATTGCAAAATTGAAGGTGTACCTAATTCAGTTATTATCAGTTATAATGCCGATGATAAATCAGTGTGATTTGACTTTTTCAGACATATTTCAAAAAGTTTTCAAAAAATAAGCAACATTTATATACCGAATCTCTTTATTTCTACATACTTATTTATGTGAATAAATTTCTCAATCCATGCATTACACAGGGAAGGTAGAAAATATCTCCTACTGAACCCTTTTTCATTCCAGCAATAAGTTACATTCATCCACAGAGATGTGAACTAATTGGGTATAAAAACTATCTAGACCATTAAGAGAAGCTTTTCCAATATACTTTTCTTGGTTTTGTAGTATCTTTTCAAAATTTTCAATGGTGGTAAGCATTTCTGATAAATTTATACTTTTCTCTTTTTGATGATAACAAAGCAAATTTCCAATGTAATTGTCTTTTCTATCAATTGAATGCTAATTTTAATTTACCTCAATCCAGAAGAATTTTTTAAAAATCTGCTGTCAGGTGCTAGAAAAAGTTAGCTGAAAAGACAGGTGTGGTATGCTTGAAGTGGAGCTCAGGGAAGAGTTGCAGTTATTGGCAATGACAAAGTCTTAGTATGACCACAAGAGAGGCTGATGAAGGGGGTATGACAAGATCATGGAAGGATAAAGCAAGAATCCTGCAGTTCAGAGTATCTGAAGATCATCTATGTGGTAACTAAAATCACTAAGAATTATGACTGTAATGATGCTGGAGAGAATGACAATGGGTGAGCAAAGAGAGGAAGTCTTCCTGGAATGAGGGCAATGAAGAGTAGTGGATTATGTCGTGTAATGATTTGAGATTCAAAGATCAAGGAGGGGCGAAGAGGAAGGGAGAATTATGTGGAGCCATTGAGGACAACTCCCCCATCTCCATACCCATTGGAAGAGGGAGCAAAACCGGCTATGGTTGGAAAGATAATAGAAACTTAGTGTATGATTGTTCTGAATCTAGTTCAATACTTTACTTCATAGATGAAGTTATTTTTAACTTTTTGCAAATTCATAGTGACTTAATTGTGAAGAATTTTACAGTGCAGAATGTGAAGATATATGAATACAGATTAGTCAGCTACACTCTCTACAGCTTTATTAAATCAATCACTCACACTTAGAATAATGAATTTCAGGCATTACAAATTCCTCCTACAGATAAAAAGACTAAATTATATCTTTCATTTTCTAAAATGGTAAGTATACACATTCATTCTAATTCTAAATATGCTCAGCAGGAAGGATGAAATAGAAAAGGTTTTTATCTTATGTGTTAGTAATGTAAAGCATTAATGGGTACCAAATTAATATATTATCTTTACTTACAAATAGAGAGGAAACAAAATGTAACAGCTCAATTCAATGTTTAAAATCTGTTTTTTTAATATTGTTTATTCATTCATTTATTTTTACTGCTTTACTTATTTTTTGACATCAGTAGAAATTCTGCCTCCTTTTTTAGCATTCATCATCTGGCTTCCAATTGCACAAGGTCAGGCAGGCCTCAGGGCAGACGGCGCAGTGCATCATTTCATTTGCCTGAATTTGGAAGCAAATGCCTTAAATGAGCATATTTAAACTTCTCAAAGAGAGAAGACTAAATGCCAGTATTAGGGGAAGATATTCCTCCCTATAAATTTCTTCGCTTGCTTTGATCAGGCAATGAAAATTTTATAACATAACATTTTTATTTTGCCTTTACTATAAGGAAAGTCAAAGTCAAATTCAGGGTTCAACCTAGCAACAAGCTTGTTATAACAAGCAACAAGATATATGTCTGGACACGTTTATTTCTCATGGTTTAAAAGGCCTTCCATTCTACAGATTGTCATGCCCAATTTAACATTGCGTTTCAGTTTATAACATACTTAAAATCTTTTTGGAAGAAGTATTGTTTTAATAAAAGCATAAATATTTTATGTTTTCTTCCTTTGTTTCAAACGGCATCTGTCTTTTTGTTTTTGTGGGAAACAATAACCGAGGAAAACTGTAATACTTTTAATGTGTAAAAAAGACTTCAAAAACTCCTATAATATTGTCTCAACTAGGAAATTCTAATTCCTTATATATTACTAATTCTGTACTTTAATAGAAAAATCCCTTTAATTACAGTATTTACTATGTTGAATTGGTTAATTTATTATATTTTGAATTTCCTAGCAGTTTCTACTATTTTAATATAGATAGTTTATTTTGTAAAATAACTTTTTCTTTCTCTGTGACTTGAAATATTTTTTGAGTATTGGATCAACTTTGAAACATAAATAAAGATTACTTTCTTCATATATGAAATCCACTAGTTCTAGGAAATATAATTGAAATATAGTTTTAAGGATGAGACTAACTAGTAAGCAAATAGAACAAGTAAGTGCTATAATATTATCATATATCAGTGTATCATAACTATGACCTCATCAGTGATCTGGCAACTTATAAACAAAAACTGAATTTGCCAACATCCTTCCTTCACTCACACACACACACACACATACACAGAGTTACTTTTTTAGAAGGATCTGATAATATATGTTTCCAGGTAGTAACTTGTTCTCTAACTTCAAGTTACTTACTCTTCTATCCTTAAAATGAGCATGGTTTATTTTATATTTATTTCTTCTTAACCCTCATATCTATACTTTAACCTTTTTTAAAATATATTTTTGAAAACTACTAAGTTCATTTTTTTCTGTAAAAATGGTATACAACGAGGACTTTGGCTTCTAGTAAATTTGCAGATTCTGTATTCGGAAATAACTTGTCACTGACAATCTAGATGTACCATAAACTACAACAAAGACGTATTTAATTGAATTTTTAAATTTGCAAAAGATAATGGAGAAATCATAAGTTCAAAATAAACAAAAAACAGAGTTGCAAAAGTAGTAGCATGTGAAAGCTGAACTCAGTTTCCCTTAGTGACAACTAACGATACTTACAACCTGAAGCCGTGGAGATTGATAGCCAGCTGAACAGCATAAGGAACATCAGGCCATTACAGGTGCAAATACTGTATCCTCTGAGAATTTGTAAACTTCGGCCTGATTTCTTGAATTTGTATTATCTTCCCAGATTTGCACTCTAATGCTTACAAGGAGCAAATATAAATTTTCCTGGGATGAATGCTTCCTTAACCCGGAATTCTGAGAATTCTCACATATTAACCATGAGCTAAATAAAAAAACACAAAAAGAAACAACAACAAGGAAATGGGCCAACAGCGAAATTTCACCAGAAACAATGATTTGCTAATTTAGATCTTTCAATTACTTCAGCAATTGGAACTTTCAGACAAAGAATATTAAAATACTATAATAATAATGTTGAAAAGTAAACAGTGGAATGATGAGAGAGCAAATAAATAAACAATAACAATAAAACTAATAGACTCGACCAGTCACATGTGAAAAAATACCCAAGAAAAATTTCTTAATGAAAGTTATATGCATGAATTGATAACTCAATGGAGACCTTAACAAATGACTAACACAGCTGAAGAGAGAATTATGCATACAAGAGCTGTAGCCCTAAGCTAGGATGTAGCACAGAGACACAGGGAGATGGAAAATATGAGAGAGTTAAGAAAACATAAAGATAGAATGAAAGAAGATATATCACACATCTAATGTGAATTCCATATCGGGAGAATGTGAAGAACAAAGTAGTGATAGTGTTGGAAAGCTAATAGATGGCTATTTTCCAAACTTGATAAAAAAGTCATCAGATTCTGGAATTACAAAGTATCATAAGCAGAATTTTACAAAGTGAAATTTATACCTAAGTTTATCATAATGAAATTCTTTCTTTTATATGAATTCTTTTATTAAAAAAGGCATATAAAGTTAATGCTATACATTATTTATTTAAAAATCATTCAAGTCACAAATGGTAAGATTTCATCTTTTTTTTTGTTGCTGAGTAGTATTTCATTGTCTGCATATACCACATCTTCTTTATCCGTTCATCTGTCCATAGGCAGTTAGGTTGTTTTCAAGTCTTGGCTGTTGCAAATAATGCCACAATGAACTTGGTGTGCATATATCCTTTTGAATTAGTGTTTCTGTGTTCTTTGGGTAAATACCCAGTAGTGGAATACCTGGATCATATGGTAGTTCTATTTTTAACTGTTTGAGGAATCTCCATACTGTTTTCCATAGTGGCAGCACCAATTTACATTCCCACCAGCAGTGTATGAGGGTTCCCTTTTCTCCACATCCTCTCCAACACTTCTTATTTCTTGTCTTTTTAATAATAGCCATTCTGAGATGTGTGAGGTGATATCTCATTGTGATTTTGATTTCATTTCTCTAATAATGAGTGATATTGTGACAACATGGATGGACCTTGAAGGTATCATAATAAGCAAAATAAGTCAGATGGAGAAAGACAAATACTGAATGATTTCACTCATATGTGGAAGATAAAAGAAAAACAACGATAACAAACACATAGATACAGAGAATGGATTGGTAGTTACCAGAGAGGAAGTTGGGTGGGGGTAGGGCAAAAAGGGTAAAGAGGGACATTGGTGTGGTGATGGATCAAACCTAGAATTTTGGTGGTGAACACCAGATAATCTATACAGAAGTCAAGACATAATGATGTATATGTGAAATTTAAATAGTATTATAAGCCAATGTTACTTCAATAAAAAGTATTCAAAAATAAAATCATTATGCAATATTAGCCTTACTTTGAAAAACGTTGGGTATATAGTTGCTCTAACTTTAAAGTCTAAAATTTGTCAGAGGTTTGTTCTCTAGACCAGAATTCAGCAAACTGTGCTTGCAACTGGCTTCCTGTTTCTTTTTTAATAAACTTTTATTATAATACAGCCATGTCCATTCATGTCTTTCTTGTGATTACTTTTGAGTTACAAAAGCAGAGTTGACTAGTTGGCACAGACACTGAATGGCTTATAAAGTCTAAAATATTTGCTACCTATCCCTTTAAGAAAACATTTGCTGACCTCTCCTCTAGATGAAGCCAATTTGATTAATTACTCCTGAGAGAAAAATACATTATTAAATATCATCACCTTTAAGTATAGCATTTAACAGATCCATCTCTAGCTTGATAATGATCTGAAAGTACATCAGTGTTATGAGAAAGGTTAACATGATTATTAAAGAGGAGTATGGAAAAAACTTAAGACAGAGAGGACAACTCACACAGGGCATACAGTGAGGAGGCCTGGGGTGGTCAGAAACAAGGGGTCATTCCACGCCTATGGAGGAGAACAAAGGGTATTCTATCAGAACAGGCAAACTTCTATATGAAGCAACTCTGGTACCTCATGGCTTAACTCAAATATAGAAATTATTTACCACTTACTTCACAATCCAGTGACATTGATAGGGATGGTGGCTTGGATCCATGTAGACATTTGGAGACGCATGTTCTTTCCATGTGTGGTTCCATGACACCCTGGGGCCTCTGACAGAGAAGATAGCACATTGCAGGCCTTATAGTCCAGGCCTACACATGTCCCATATCTCTTCTGCCTATATTCCTGGGAGTATAACTTGGTTGTATGGTCATGCTTACCTTTAAGGAAGACCAGAAATATAGCCTAATGGCTGTATGCACAGGAAAAAGCAGACATGGATTGGTGAACAGTCTTTTCCATGCAGGTTTAGAGGTGGGGGGAAAACACATCCTGATTTATAAATTTGTAGGTTTGACATAGGCTTATCATGCTATGGAGAATAGTTCCAAATTAATTTTTTGAGGCAGCTACAATTTTCTGCTCAATCTATGGGTTTAGGCCACACTCCAGATGTAGAAGTTCCTGGCAAGGAGCTCTTTGCAAATCTCTCTCTATTCCTCTACCTCCTCCAGATGGTTAGAGTCATACTATTCAGAGTCATCTGCTGACCAGTACCATGGTGATCTCTTGAGAGCTTATCAGACACAGAATCTCAGGCTTCACCCCAGAAAGATCCCCAGAGGAGCTGCATGTGCATCACACATTTCTAAGCACTGAGTTAATCTCTCTAGCCATGTCATGTGCTATTTGGTCTGCCAGTTCCTAAACATTCACCGACCACAGATGCTATAGTTGCCATTTTTATGCAGCTAAATATATAACTAATTTTATATTACTTTGGTTCAAAAACCTGCCATCATTAGATTTTCTTTTAAAGGGACCAGGGATTATTCCTTGTATTATCTTACATTGGTGTGAAAAAAAAAAAAATGTCAGAAATTTGAAATTGTTTTAGTGATTTGAAAAAGTAATCCCAAGGATAATTTCTACCCTTTTATTTAGCTGAGGAAGAAAGGGGAGAAAATTGCTACAGATTTCAAAGTAATGATTATGAAAGTCGGAGAAGGAGTTATTCCTATTTTTCTTTCACAATTGTCTTATTAGATACAGCAAAGGTATAATCAAAGTTAGTATAATGCTTCAAAGCATAGAAAATAGTAGTATCACTTACAAACACAGTAAATATTATGTGCAGGGTCTTTTTGTTGCTTAGTGTTCACATCTATATTTTTACCATGTTCCTGTAGTAATTAATATGAGTACTGTACTAGTCTGGGTTCTCCAGAGAAATACGTAGAAAGAGAGACTGATTTATTATCAGGAATTGGCCCACACTGCTATGGATGTTGAGAAGTCCTAGGATCTGCCGTCCGAAAGCTGGAGACCCAGAAGAACCAATGGTATACCTCTAGTCCAAGTTCCCGAGAACCAGGAAAACTGATGGTGTAAATTCTAGCCTGAGTCTGAGTTGGAAGGCAGAAGAAGGCTGATGTTCCAGCTCAAAGACAGTCAGGCAGAGAGAACAAGTTCTCTCTTACTCAGCCTTTTGTTTCTATTTAGGTCTTCAATGGATTGGATGAGGCCAATCCAGATTAGGGAGAGCAAACTTACTTACTCAGTCTACCGATTTAAATTTTAATCTCGTTCAGAAACACCATCACAAACATACCCAAAATAACGTTTAATCAAATATCTGAGCATCCCATGGCCCAGTTAAATTAACACATAAAATTAGCTATCATAGGTACTATATCCCTGTTGTACCTATCTGATTTTATAACCAATTGTTTTACTTATTACCTACTTTCTTATTCCATTATCTTTTGTCATTATGGAAAAATGTTTGGAATAATTATTATATTTCTGATTTATTATTATATTTCTGACTTTCCTTATCTATTTCTATGGAAATGAAATAACAGCATACATGCACACATGCAGACACACACAAAAAGTCAACTAAAAACGTGGTCATAATATTATCAGATATTTCAAATACTTCATTAGCTAACCAGATTTTAAGAGAAAGGAAAAGGAGATTTTTTTTCAACTAGGAGAAAGTTAATTAATATTAATTAAAATATTTCTGTAGAAAATAATCCAGTAAGTGATTTTTCCTTTAAGCTCTCTGTCCTTTTTCCCTACCTCAACATAGATATTTCTTGGAAAATATATATTTCACTTGGGAAAGGTAAATATTTTGTTGAATGTGTTGCATTTTAAATTTTAGAATCTAGAGACTTCTTATCCTTTCTCCAGCACCAATTTCAAGCAAAGTAAAAGAAAAATAATTACATTGAGGCTTAGGTCCCTGCTTAACTTTCTGTTCTGCCTCCTCCCTTGCACTCATATAACATGATGTCTATTTCATACACAAATACACACTTAGCATATCTCTAGCATTTTATTATAAAAGAAGTAGAAAAGGCTTTACAGTGTTTGGTCTGCAATATCTACAGATTCACCATTGGATAGCTGCATTTCTAGAAGATTTTATTAGCTCTTTGCTCCATATAAATAAATGATTTAAAGGAACTAATTCCTTTAAAATTTGGGTTTTTTAGGGCGAGTGAGGTGGCTAAACAGAAGATATTTACATACGCTCTGATGTTTCTTTCTGCCCACCAAAGTAAGATATAATTTATGTATTCTGCCTGGCAACGCCTGGTTTCCTTTATCCCATCAGTTGGGGCACACCTCAGTCAGGCTCCCATAATAAGCATCCTAGTTGGGCAGACAGTGAACAAGGCTGGTAACCTGGAACCAGTCTTAGGGCAAGATCAGCCTGAAGAAAAGACTGAAGGGCAGCAGGAGGGGAATAGTGACAAACCAACAGGGGGGCTATTTCCATGGTGCTGCAAATGTTGCCTTGGAGGAAGAGAGCCATCTCTGGGTATTTTATATCATCTGATTAAAACAACCGTAGCTTTTTATTGATCTGGATCTTTACTACTTTAGGTAGAGATAGTACTTTTCCCTTTTAGGATACTGATTCAAGAAGCATTTATTTCCTAAGCCTTCTCATGGCTCAAGGTTGAGTCGGAGTATTTGAATGTTACAGGAAGTGGCAGATTACCAGATTCCCTGTAAATGGGATGCTATGTGTAAAACTGCCTCCTGCGGCATTATTCTGGAGACACATTCATCGATTAGTAATTGGGATAAGGAGGGCCTCAGGAGAAGTATATCTAGACTTCTATGTTTACTACACAGCTTTCAAGAGTCAGGGAGGAGCCAGAAGAGCAATTAAAAGTCATAGAACATTCTCAGAAGGTAATCCTTGCTGTGACCTCCCCGACTAGGTAATTTATAACAGAAAATGAACCAAAGTGGGAAATTCTCATTAAGTGTTGGAGTAGAAACTCAGAAAAGTCAATTGATGATAGATGCTATCTCCCCTGCACTACACATTCAAGTTAAAATGTGAACACTGAGAGTCTGAGGAAGTCAGTTTAACAGATCTAGATATATTCCTTTTGGGGATCAATACTTCTGCCTTTAAAGTACAGATATCCACAATTAAATGACTTACATTCTGAAGGAAAGTAATTTCAAGTAATGGTTTTATTAACCAAAGAATAAAAAAGAAATTACCTGTTTTGCAGCTGCTTAAGTGGGTCAAACGCTTAAAGAAAAGAATGCAGTGGCTGCCTCGGGCAGAGAGATGATGAATATAAATCAAATCATAATGTGATATGACTTCTCCATTTAAAAGCCTTTTTAGAAATCATGTTCTGGGCCGCCCCCCCCCCCCCAAAAAAAAAATGTAGCAAGAGTCTGGTAAGTTCTGTGTGACCTGAACAAAAATCCAGGTAAACACATGTAGGCTGAGTGCATTATGCTGTAAATGTGCTCAGTTCAGTACATTCACTCAACAGATATTTATCGAACAGGAACTTGGTGCCAAGCATGACACAAACTATACTTTCAAAAGCCTGTATAAGTAAAAGAAAATGACAACACGCTATGCTTTCAGGACAGTCCAATCTAACGGAGGATATAAACGGAGGAATGATCAAAACAAGGCAAAGCAAGAAGCCTGTGACAAGTACCAGACATCAACAGTGACTGAGGAACTGGAGGGCGGGAGCTAAATTTTAACACCAGAGGAGCAGGAAAGCTTCACAAAAGATATAACTTTGAGCTGGGACTTGACAAATATCTATAATTTTGCCAGTTAAGGAGAAGTGGATAAGAATTGCAGGCAAAGAGAACAAAAGATGAAAATGCCCAGAAGTGGCATATTTTGAGAAAGATGGGAAATTTGGGCAGTTCTTGCATGGTGAAGTGGTGTGAAATTGAGCTACAAAAGTAGAATTGGATCTGGGGCTGGCCCAGTGGCATAATGGTTAAGCTCGCATGCTCTGCTTCAGTGGCCTGGGGTTCACGGTTTCAGATCCCAGGTACAGACCTATGCGCTGCTTATCAAGCCATGCTGTGGCGGCATCCTACATATAAAGTAGAGGAAAATGGACACAGATGTTAGCTCAGGGTCAATCTTCCTCAGCACAAAGAGGAGGACTGGTGGTAAATGTTAACTCAGGGCTAATCTTCATCCAAAAAAAAAAAAAAAAGGAAGTAGCATTGGATCATATTATAAAGCACTTTATATGTTTTATATATGTACACTTATGTTCACATAAGAATGTGAATTTTTTCCAGACTGGGAATGAGGAATCATTAAACAGTCTATTTAGATTAATTTTAATTCATAATGCCAATATTTTTTTAATATTTTGGAAAAATAACACTGGATCTGAAGAATCAATGTGGGGAGGAAGTGGTTATTGTGATGTGAGTTATGAGTCTATTACAGGAGTGGTCACAGGAAAGACAGGAAAAGGTATATTTAAGAAATATTTCTGACATAGGTGATTGGATATTGAGAAAGAGGAAGAGAGAGGATTTTGGGATGATACAGGTTTATTGCAAAAATACATAATTTCTATCAGAGTGGGAAAGAAAACTTAACCTGGTAAAGCTGTATAAATTCAAGAAATGACAGATCAAATTCTTACCACCTACACTGAATGGTATGGGTTATTAATTGTGTTCTCTTTCAAGATAGCAAGTAGGGAGACTCTCACAGGTGACATATTCTAAAATATGTGTGGAGAGGGCAGTTCAGGAGCATCCATTTTTTCTCCCGAACCTGAGAAAATAGAATGAAACAAAATTAACCAGACTATGTTATTGATACTTGGATGATAGCAATGTGGAGGTCATATCTTACATTCAAAGACAGTGTTTGCACCAGATATTTCTTTTAGAGACTGGAATATTTAAAGGAATTTTAAATTATATTTTGTTCATTTAATTTTTAAATTTATTTTCAGATTTTGATTTGACATTCTAGAAAGTCTAGAATTTAAACACCCACCAGAGAGACAGTATCTCATAGTGGTTAACAGGGAAGATTCTAGACCCAAATTGCCAGGTTCAGATACTCCCTCTGTCATTCATTAGCTGTGCAAATTAGAGCAAGTGACTTACATTCTCTTTGCCAAGTTTCTTCATCTGTAAAACAAGAATGGTGATAGCCAGTACTATGGTTCTCAGAGTACTGTAATTACAGTGGAGAATGAATAATAAAAAGCAAACATAAATAGTGCTCTGGCAAGGGCTAGGCACTGATCTAAGCATTCTGCAGATATTGTCTCATTAATTCCTTACAAACAGCCCACAGATTTTTTATTATTACCTTATTTACAGATGAAGAAATCATGGTACAGAGTTCTTGAGTGACTTGCCAAGTCCAGTAGCCAGAGTTTGGCAGACTCACTATTTGAACTCAAACAATGAGTCCACTGTCTGTCTTACAACCATTTTACTTCTTTGATTCTTTTATGGGTGATTTTATTTTAAGTTTGTAAGTAGCAGAGTGCATACGTGTGAAGTATTTAAAACAGTGTCTGGTATTGATTAAGTGCCAGTAAATGCTGTCTGCCGCTCCTTCTCTTTTTTCTACTACAACTCAATAGTGAAGTGTGAGAGAATGAATAGCTGAAGCTGAAGTGCCTTAGATAAATACAACACCTTATATACAAACACACACAGCGTCTTCTCATCAGTATAACTCTCACTGTGTTAGAGAAGTCTCTATCACAGCAGCTTGTTACTGGTCATATTCTGTTTGTTTTGTTTTGTTTTGTTTTTATCTGGTTTATTGTCTGTCTAGCTTACTAGATTATGAACTCCATAAAAGCAGAAAGCTTGTTTCCCTTCTTTCTATTTTACACCCAGTGACTAGCAAAGAGCAGAACACATCATAGGTACTCAGTAAATATTTATAATAAGGAAGGGTGAACATAATAGAAATAAGAAGGGAACAAAACACTTTTTCCCTTTGTCACTTGCAGAGCCTATCACAAAAACATGGAAATGAGAACATATTGCATTATTTTTCTGTAACCATTACAAGGTTACAACTAGGCTCTGGGTGTAAAGACTGTGTGCATGAAAGAATCATACACAGGCATTCTCAGGCCCACTTATAGATACTATTGCCTTTCCTCCCTGGATCTCCTACCCGCTTTGTCTCAAGAGTTGCATAAGAAGGCAAATCTATTTCCTAGAGTTACAGCCAAGATGACCATCAGCTCCAGAAGCCTGTGAAAGGCCTTCTATGAGAGATGTCTTGGTTTTGGAGGGAAAATATTTGAATCCAAAGATGAAGTTTTTCTTTCTTCCAAAAGAAATTTATGTTAGTTTATTGTTCAGAGAAGACAAGAGAAGACTGAGACAACAGTGAAAACTAGAAAACATCGTTGAGTGTAAGGAAGTGTCATTAGAGACTGAGGCCAAGATTGTCCACACCTCGTAGTCCCAAATATTAGGAATGGGTGCCAAAGGTGGACAGTAAAGAAGGCCGACAGGAAGAAAATTGATTCATTTGAAATACGGTACTGGAAGAGAGCTCTACAGATAGCCCGGGCTGCAAGAAAGACAAACAAATGGGTCCTAGAGCAAATTAAGCCTGAACTATTGCTGGAGGCAAAATGATAAAACTGAGGCTGTCCTACTTTGGGCCCATCATGGGAAGGCAAGATTCTTTGGAAAAGATAATAATGCTGGGAAAAGTGGAAGGCAGCAGAAAAAGAGGAAGACCAAACATGAGATGGATTGACTCCTTAAAGTAAGCCACAGGCATGAGTCTACAGGAGCTGAGTAGGGCTGTTGAGAACAAGACATTGTGGACATCACTCATTCGTAGGGTTGCCAGGAGAAGGAGCCTACTTCACACCACATAACAACATTGAGCAGAATAATATGCCACCTACTTACTTACCCTTGCAGAATTTATATATCTTATTCCTACTCCGTGAGATAATCCTACCAAGAAATTTTCTTCCCTTTGTGTTCTTAGCAAGAATAAGCTATAAGACAGTCTTGCGATGTCTATTTTAATATCTGAAATTAGAAACTAGCTTTCAAGGTTTTGGAACACAGGAATATAATATAAAGGAACATGAAGAGGGTATATAAAGAAGAGAGTGGAAAGCAATGATTTAATAGTGAAAGTTATTTTCTTACATGGAGACTTTTGGAGAAATGGACACAAGAAAGAAGATATAAAAGCTTCTCAAATGTCAGTTTCTTTCTTGGTACTGATTTTCACCTAAAAATGTGTTTGATATCAGATTTGTAAATTGCTTAGGATTGCACACTCTTTAGATGATTGAAAGAGTTGCTATTATTTTATTACATATATAACAAATCAGTATAGGATAATAATGTATTGATGTCCACATGAATACAAGGTAGACAACTGTTCATTTTCTCTGATAGGCATGTGTTTAAAGTTTTAGTCAGTAAAAAGACTGCTGTTTTATTATAGCAAAATTTTAATCTAAATAAATATAAAAATTTAATTCTGAGGGGAAGCAGTGGAATCATGTGAAGAAAAAGGAAGAATGTCAGGGATAAAATGTCAACGAGTTTTCTATGGTGAGAGTAAGAGAAAAGTGGATTGATACGTTGTAAACAAAGACATCACAATTAAACTTTCAATTCTAACCTGAGTCTATTTTTCTATTAAATCAGATGAAATTCTTATTGTCTTTTTAAATTGACTTTGCTCTCATCTTAAAATATTTAATAAAGTAGTAACTCTTTTAATATACATACATGGTCCTTAAATTATATACACTAATGGTTATGCTTTTCTTATGCTACAGAAATTTAGGTTTAGTGATACAAATGATAGCATATAGCGCTGTCACTTCTTAAAATTATAAACAATCAGATATGTTATACCATAAAAATCTTGAAAGAACATGAACGAATATTCAATTAATGTATTTCTTTTTTTTAAGATTTTATTTTTTTCCTTTTTCTCCCCAAAGCCCCCCTGGTACTTAGTTGTATATTCTTCGTTGTGAGTCCTTCTAGTTGTGGCATGTAGGACGCCGCCTCACCGTAGTCTGATGAGCAGAGCCATGTCCGCGCCCAGAATTCGAACCAACGAAACACTGGGCCGCCTGCACCAGAGCGCACAAACTTAACCACTCGGCCACAGGGCCAGCCCTCAACTAATGTAGTTTTACAGTGTTTTCAACTGCCGGCTGCTTTATAGGCTTCTGTTGTTTCTTACATTCAAATTTATTTTTATTTAATTCAAAGCTCCTTTTTTAAATACTTGGGTTCCATGCATTTTTTTGTGATTTTATGAGCCATCCTCTGTGTGCAATATCCTTACTGGATATAACTGTGTACAAACACTCCTTGGTCCACGATCTATATTGTAAACAGAATTTAAACATATCACTCGAAAGGAATGATGGAATTAATTTAAAATACTTCAGATAATTTCAAAAATTAATGTCTGCAGTATAGAAATATCTATGGAAAAGGACTAGATTTATTTTTTTAAATGTCAGAAATAGCACTTGATTTGTGGTACAAAGAAATGAGTTGTGATAAGAGACAAGGCAGAGAATGAAATGAATGACAGTGGTTTTTGTAAAACTAGGTCTCACTTTATAGAATAAATGTACTCTTCAAAATATGGAAAATTATTTTTAAAAATAAAGTATTAGTGTACACATAGCAAAACCCACTTCTAAAAGGAAATGTGTGTGTGTGTGTGTGTGTGTGTGTGTGTCGTGTGAGTTTGTCTGTGTATCTATGCTCAGTGCTTTGCATCTAGTCAGAAAGGGCACACCCAGCTTTTGGAAAAAGCCTATTAAGGCTTTATGTGTATATCCACATCACAAATTCCAAATCCTAGCCTTGAAAATGTTTTTACATGGCTTATATATGAAAGCACTTGTACATTTACATTGACGTAGAAGTAACATACCACCTAGATGGTGAGGATGGTATTGGGAAAGATTCTCATAGAATTTCAATATCTAGATGACAAACTCCACGAGGGTAGGTGTTGTTCTATGTTTTGATCACTGCAATGTCCTAAGCCTCTGGAACACTATGTTGTACATAGTGAGCTCTCAGTAAGTGTTTGTTGAATGAATGAATGGACAATTTGTAAATGATCACCCTTCTAATAAGTTTTAGACTATAAAAATGAGAATGTAGCCAGCTGTAAGTTACTTGTCTTTGGCAGGTGGTGGCAAAGCCGAATATGTTGGTTCCTAAGGCAGTAATACTGTCTTTCAATAGATTTTTTTTACTGTTAAATGTTAAACCACTGAGAGGAGTAAACGTTCAACCAAGGTAATTTATTCTAAAACAGAATTTCCAGGCAAACATCTTATATTCTTATACTCTCTATACCTCCCTATTTAAATCATTTCATGATTTACAAATCACTTCTACATGAGGTAGATGAACACGGTAATCATCAATTTTATTTTGAAGGTTTATTTATCCATTCAGTAAACACTTAGCAAGTGCTTTCCTTCAGCAGTATGCTAAGTAGTGAGGATATAATTATGTACACATGGCTGCCATGGTCCCTGTCCCACGGGTATTTCCTCTTGTGAAGAAACAAATAAAAAAACAAACACATACATGAGTGAAATAAATCTGTCTTGTGATAAGTGCTTTATGCAAAATAAATGGAGATTGGAGTTTGGGGACTGAATGAGTCTGTAGTTACAGTGACCAGGGAAAACAATTTTGAGGAGATAACATGTAAGCCGAGATCTGAAGGTTAAGTTTAGCTTAGAAAGGACTTCCTTATTTGGTTAGGACCTAAACTATCTCTAAAGGCAGACATATATACCATTTTGAGGGAAGGTGAGAGAGGATACTATACCTGTGATGTACAAGAATCAGTAGACTTGGAAATGCTTGCATCCGATAGTAAATGCCCCTTTACCAAACTGGAAACTTTCCTATTCTGTCAAGTATTTATTACGAGGCACCCATATGTTTTTATGTTGTTCAACCAGTGTTTAGGATGTTAAAATACCTGCCTAATCTAAAATAAATAAATAGAATTTTGATAATACCCAAACAAATGCAGTATAATTCTATATATTGTTTTGACTATATTTCTATTTTTTATTTGATTTCTTTATCTTATACATGTTTCCCAGGATAGTCCACTGGTCTTACAATCTGACAGGAATGTAACAGTGAATGCAAGAAATCACATGGGGCAGTTAACTGGACAGCTGACAGTAGGTGAGTGCTTTGGGGTAAAGATTGCTGCTACTATCTTACTCCATTTAAAACTCTGTGGTTGTTGAAAATTGGGAAAAGCAAAGTATGTTATTTATCTAATATGTAACTAGACATCCCATTATGGCCCAATTATCTTGCACATCATTTGATTTGTTGTAAGGCTACTTATGGTTTCCTCTATTTGGTACTTATTACTCTTGTCAGTGTGCTATGAGACTGAATTACATGTATTTTGTCATTAGTACTCTTAATTAATAAAATGTACCATTTTCCTAACAAATATCTTTCTTGTATGTGTTAAATTATAGTAAACAGGCTTAAAAAAATGTGAGATATAACATCATGTGGTCTATGTATTTTTTGTTTTAGGCAGCTATTTTTCCAATAAATATTATTATCTGCTATATAAGTTAGAAATGACATAGTTGAATACACTAAATCTTAACATTTATCAATTATGTATAAATTTGATGTTCAAATTATCTATATTTTAAAGTTCCTAGTTTGAAGTTATAAATAGAAATTAATGATAAAATATATTAATGTTTTCTCCTCTTGTCAGAAGATTTTAATTTAGAGACTCATATGGCATAGTGTTATTATTTGACTCAATTTTTATAAGAAGAAAGGCAAATTAAAAGTCAGTTGTAATTATGTAAAATAATACAAATATTTGATTTGTCTGGAATTGCTAAAACTTTTTAGACTGCTGTATTTTTCTGTGTGAAAATTACCTAATACTTACTGATAATTTGTGTGTGTGTGCATGTGTGTGTTTTATATATGTATATGAAAGTATATACAATTTTGAAGACTGAGTTACCCTTATCTTAATGAGCAATTAATCATTATTTTAATGCAAATGCATGTTTTCAGTATTTCTAATTAAATTACACAAGAAAATGACATTTGAAATGTGAGATTTATAAACATGAACTTGATTCTCTCCACTTCCTTTGTAAGTATACAAAACACTTTTTTATATACTCTTCACTTTAATGACGTGTAAGGGAGGAAGAAATATTCCTATACCCTTCTATGCTTCTTCTGGTTTGTCTAAGAATTAACTTAACATAAGACAGAATAATAGGAGAAAAATCAAACAAGTTTAATAACATGTAGACATGGAAGATACCCAGGAAAGCTGAGCAACTTGCCAAAATGGCAGAAGCCACCACCTTAAATACCATCTTCAGCTAAAGACAAAAGAGGATATTGGTGGGGAATGGTTTGGTACTTCAAAGAGGAGGAAGGCAATTCACATTGAGATGAAAAAACTAATGTTTGGTAAACAAATGTTTTCCACACCTTGCTAAGAGAATGGGACATGGAGAGGACTTTGATCAAATGGGCCTTGCTAGGTTCCTCTCTGTTTGCCACACCCAGTTCATATTATACTAGAGTTATCCATGGTGATAACTGCTTCCTGGAACAGACCTTCTATCTAAACTTCTTTTAGGCAGTTAGGGAGAAGGTCAGGTTTCTTCCTGAGTCTTTGGTTCTTAAAAATAATCAAGCCAAGGAAACACATTTTGGAATAGCAAATTCTGCTCCCCTACAGACGCCAAAAGTGAAACTTAGATTGTTACCAAACAAGGTTCATTTTTGCCCATTGCCCAGAAAGCCAAACACCAAGATGACAAGCTTGCAGCAGAGAGAAAGTTTAATCACAAAGCTGCCAAGTGAGGAAAGGGGAGAATGAGTCTCAAATCCTCCTCCCTGAAAATGGGGACTCAGGGATATTTATGGGATGGGGCCAAGGTGGTCTGAAATGTGGAGAGAGATGATTGGAGGTGAGAAGAGGTGAGATAATTGATGATGTGCACAAGGGTAGTCAGACTCCATGTCTCTTCATAGGACCCATGTTCACAAATTGGGGGCATTAGCATGATCTGAGGGTGGAGTTTTTAGAATCTTGACGTCAAAGGGTCACTTATCAGAAATCTGCATGGGCCCAGTTGATGAGTTGGTGGTCTCATCTGGAGTGAAGTGGACAAGGGGTTCTAATTCCTGAAAAACAGCTCAAACACCTATTACCACGGTGACTAAGGATCCAGGGAACTGTTATCTATAGGACCCTAGTGGGAGTCAGATAGCGTATTGCCTAAGCAGCGCAGTTAACAATGGGTGGGTAAATAATCAAAAGCTATAATCAGTAATTGCAGAAAGGAAAAGAAAACTTTAGTTACTAGCTATTTAATCATCAATGGCTAACTGTTTACTAGTTTCAGGCACTCAATTTAAATGATCACACTAATTCACTACTGTTATGTTGGAACTGCAGAAAAAGGCCTAAACTGGGCAGATTTTCCATATCATAATTTTTTTAATGTTGAGAACTCTTTAGCTAGATAGAACTTTACTTTGCATTCTGTTCTTGATTAAAAGAAAAAAAAGAGTTTCTTAGTGGAAATGCTAAAATGTAAATTAAACACACAAAAACTGTATATCAATGTCCACTGTCAAATACAATAGCTGCTAACTACTGCCTGTAAAGCAAAGCAGCTGTTTGATTATATGGTGTGTAGTCAAATACCATTTCCGTTTTGCTGCACAGTTTCCTGTAGGAAATATAAAGAACAATAGTATTGTACCTGTGTTTTCACCCACTGTTCCAAACTGATTTTAATGTAGTGTTAATATTTGCCAATTGAGAAAAAAGAGAGCATTAAAGAAAATTTCAACCTAGTAAATTTGCAAATCTAATTGGCTTTATTTAGTGATTCATGAATCCATGAATCAGACAACATCCCATGTAGTAAGTAGAATATCTGTGCTCCAAGGAACTGTACAAAATGAGAAGTTTTATAGGCAGGAAGGTGAGGCAGGGGGGTTATTAGCAGAAAAAAGAAAGGACTATTTTTAGGCCAGGCCATCTCCTCTTGGGAAAGAAGGGAATGGCTGGGATCTTTATCTTCTGAGGGATGGAGAGGGCCCAGGTGTGACATATTACCTTACTGATGCTTGACCAGAAAATCCCCAACTAGTCAATTAAGATTTCATTTCTGGAAGAGGTTGAAATTGCAATTAGACCAGGTGTTAAATCTAGGTTTGGTATCATAGGTGTTGGCGTGAGTGACGCCATTTTGGGTATGTGGTTTTCTTAACAAGAGAGAAGAAAGAGAAAGAGAAAGGGTAAGGGATAGGGGAAAAAGGTTAAGCTTAGTTTTAAATGAAACAAATCAATAAGTTAATGATACAGCAGCGTATTTCTGTGGATGGAAGTACACTCATTCTAGTGAGGCTTCCTGGTCCTCTGGGTGACTGTGGGTGACCTCCATCTTTTCATTGCTTTGTATTTTTCCATAAACATACAGAGAACAAAGGAAGAAATAGATGAAGGGGAGTGGGGAGGGAATAATGTATTCAAATTTGGAGTCAAATCATATGGGACTCTAAAAAATAATTTCTCTCTTGGAGTCTCAATTTCTCATATCTAAATTAGAGGTAAGGACACTTAGTATGAATTATAAGAATTGGGGCAGCATCAGTGTCTGCAAAGGGTAGGTAATTATATTTTGAATCTGTTATTATTTTGATGATGGTGATTGTAATTTTTGATACCACTTAAGTTACAAATACATTGCTGTTATGTGAGAGATCTCATGATGATTTTCCATCCATTGTGACAGTAGTTGAGAAATGTATGTTGGATTACAATACTATTGCAGAGATATACTACAAAAAACTTCACAAAAAGTGCATCTGATGTGTGGAAAATTTTTGAATCAGGTCAGGATAAAATTATCTTTAGGTAGAATTTTAAGAGATAAGGTGAATTCAAGCAATCTATTCAATCAGCATTCATTTTTAAGGATTTTAATTTTAATGTATTGACGTAAAGTAACTGTTCTAACCCTGTTTTCCTGTTTCTTCTTTTTCTTTTTTTCAGTTTTTGTTTAGGGGGTGTGGTCTTTTTTTTTTTTTTTTGGAAGGGAAGGCTGGCCCTGTGTTAACATCTGTTACCAATCTTCCTTTTTTGTTTTTCTCCGCAAAGCCCCAGTACATAGTTGTATGCCCTAGTTGTCAGTCATTCTGGTTCTTCTACATGGGATGCTGCCACAGCATGGCTGGATGAGCAGCGTGTAGGTCTGTGCCCAGGATCTGAACCAGTGAACCCCAGGCCACGAAGCAGAGTTTGCAAACTTAACCACTTGGCCATGGGGCCAGCCCTAGGGGTGTGGTCTTGATTGTAATATAGCATGATACTATTTTGCAGTATTTAAAAATATACTAGCACAAAATGTAATAATATTTATGAAAAGTTCACTTATTCTTCATTTTATAAGTAAAACAATTGCAATTTCTATCCTAAATCTATCCATTACTATTCGAGAAGTATAGTCAATTCTACCAATGTGACAGACTGAATATTTTCCCACATTTTATTCTCATTATATATGGGAAAAGAAAATCTCTCTTATAAGTAGCCACCTGTACCATTTTTTCCAAAATTATATATAACATAGTTCAGCAAAGCAAATATTCATTTCCCTTGTACCCTGCCCGTCTACTTTTGTTTACAAGCTTAGATTCTTACTGATTCTGTTCCCAGGGCTGTATGTAGTCCAAGGCCTGGGCAGACCTGGTATGTTCACTTTAATCCAGACTCCCTCTAAGAAGATGAAACCAGATTATTTTGAACCCTACAGGTGCAAAGAAAATATTTTATACATATGCCAGCTCACACATAATCAAAACTAAATCTAAACATTTTTAGACTTTGGGTAAAAATAATCAACTTGACAAATATTTTTTGTGTGTTTATAAAGTTCTAGGTATCTCCCATGAACCCTGACTGTAATTTTTCATGAGCTTCAATATGTAAAAGGACATTAATGAACTCAAGATATCTTCCTACAAATTTCTCTTCTTAGAATAAAGCTGAAAGAGAGGAACCAGATTGTTTTTGGGAAGGGGTTAAACTACAGCATCCCGAGCCTTTAGGCTCCTTGAACAAACAGCAAGAACCTTCTTAAACAAGTCTCAAAATCACTCTCTAGTTCAAAACTTCTCTTTTTCCATCTGTAATTACTATGTTAGCAAGACATTTCTTTTTTATATGTGACAAAATAGTGTGCAATTTTAGGTGTTATATGTTTGTATGTGTTGATAGCACGATACTTTATATTTTTCAAGACATTTCCATCAAATAATATAGATAAAAGCTATGAATTATGCACCATTTTTTGTGAAGCTTATTGTATTCACTTAGGAGACTGCTAAAATGTGATATATAGAATAAAAATCATTTCTTTAGGGCAGTGCAGATGAAATATTGTCATGTCGTTTTGATATAAACTTTGTTCATAATACTGATAATAGTAATAATTAATGTGGTTGTAATTGGATTTACTAAAAATGTAAAGACCTTTCCTACAATATCATGGGGATGATTAGTTATCTTTTATTTACCAAGAACATTGCATTGGTCTATAATGGGAAAAATTTAAACTACTTTTATAAGTAGTTTAAAAAGTATAAATGTTGATATTAGCAAAATGATTTCAATAACTCTTAGCCAACTTGATTAAGGTATTAAATTATATGTTGCTTTTTCTTACATTACATTAGAAAGTACTGTTTATCAGTGATAAAGCAGTACTAAAATTTGATAAGATTTTTTTCCCTCTCATATGCCTTTTGTCATCAGTCTACAGCTGGAGAATAAAAGTAAAAGGAGAATAAACTGAAAAATTGAACAGGGAATGATATCAATGAGTAGAGCTAGTTTTGTTTTTAGTTATTTTTTTTCAGTAGCCTCTCTTATGTAAATTTCAGTCACAAACAGTGACTTTTGAGACACCCAAAATGGCTGCTATGTGGTCCTGTTCTGGAAACATAAGTTCCACAATGCTACGTCTGTATCGTTATCCCAGTAAAACATTAAGACTGAGTATTAAATAATTGGAACGTCATTGTTTTTAAAGTTTAATTTTAAAATGTGCTTAAAACTACGATCTTATGCTTCAAATCGGATCTCATATTTTATCATAATTCTCTTTATTTAATGCTCAATAAACTTAGGAGAATGAATTAACTCCTAGGAACTGCTAGCTATTATTGTCAGAATCATTTACTCATCTTTGATATTCTCATTTCCATTTATCAAAACTCAGTGCCATAACCAAATTATATGAAAACCTTAATTACAATCTATAATTCCGCCTTTTTCTGTCTTTCTTCGGTAATTCTTCAATACTTAAAGTCACAGCTGCTTTAAGTCTGACTATATGGTAATAAGAAAGAATGTCATTTGCAAGAAATTAAACAAAGTGATATTCACATTTAGTGCTAGTTTTCTTTTCCTATTTCATGTTTTGAGGCTTAAACACCACAAAAATGAAAACAGTTATAGACATCTTCTGCAGCAGAGTTGACTCTCCGGTTTCTTCTGAGGTCTGGGTGCTTGCCTTCATTCCCCAGGGGATTATGAGGACGCCAAGCAGGGAGTGGAAGTGACGAGCAGCAGATGTGCCAGAATAGAAGTGTCAGTACTGGTTCTTTGACTTTTCCAGGGGCTGTCAATCAGCTACATACTTAAAAATCCAATTTGTTTTATTTGTGACTAGAGAAGATGCGCTTAACAAGAAAACTAACACATTAGGATTCTGGAAGGAAAATATTTTTCTTTGATATCTTTTCTAATCATTTTGAGTCAATATACACAAATAATAAAGTTCATAGAATGAAACAATCATTTTTAAAATACAGCATGTTTATAAGGATATAGATAAAAATATACAAACCTACAAAGTTACATTAGAATTAGTACACTGTTTATCCATAAGAAAGCTATTTGTATCCTATAGAGTGATTAATTAAACTACACTGACCTTCCTGGTAGTAAAGGTGCAAAGGGAAGTGTGACTAATGACAATCCCACTATAATTAAGGAGAAAACATGAGCTTCTTATGGAAAACCAAAGTGCTTCTCTAATATATGTTGAACAAATGTACACATCGTATAACAGAAAGGAAACTAGATGATCTAATGTATACTACTGTTAGCAACTCTAAATCAAAAGGAGAAATGGGGGGTCGGCACAGTGGCACAGCGGTTAAATTTGCACTTTCTGCTTTGGCGGCCTGGGGTTCGCCAGTTCGGGTCCCGGGTGTGGACATGGCACCCCTCATCAAGCCATGCTGTGGCAGGCGTCCCACATATAAAGTAGAGGAAGATGGGCAAGGGTGTTAGCTCAGGGCTAGTCTTCCTCAACAAAAAGAGAAGGATTGACAGCTGTTAGCTCAGGGCTAATCTTCCTCAAAAAGAAAAAAAAAAGGAGACTTGGGAGTGCTAATACTATAGCATAGAGCTGTAAAAAATGCTGAGAGCGCGACAGCAAAATGCAGTTCGATAAAATAATTGTAGAGGGCAAGAAATATAACACGTTTACTGGTTCAACTTAATTCAGGGATAAAAATCTAGATTTATCTGCAAGAAATGCTATGTGTGTCTTTTAAGTATTCCTTAAATGATAATACTTTCAATTGGGTTTGTCATTGGTCAGATGAAGTGAGAACCCCAAAAGTTAGTGATTGTTGCTGGATCTTTTCATTTCCGGAATAAAGTGAACTGATGATAAAACTGACATCCTTTAGTGAAAACTGAAGACCTTAAGACTCTAAACTCTGTTGAAGCTCTTCTGCCCATTTCAGTGCATCCTTCAACATTCAAGACAGACAGACAGACAGACGCCCACGTACATACACACAGGCTTCCCCACAGACTTGGTAGAAGGAAAGTACTGGGAAGGAAAGCCAGTACAACCTTAAAGAAGCATTTCTGAGTCTGCTACTGCACCAGCAGGATCGAGTGAGACGTCAGCGTTTTATTTCATGTGATATGCTACAAGATAATTTGAGTCTGGAAACTTTTCTAAAAATCTTTACTAGTCACCTATCATGGCAAAATAAAACCTCAGTAATGCAAGCAGAGAGTGAAATTATATAATTTTAAGGGAAACTCTGTAACTATTAAGAATTTAATATACAATAATCCTTATTGTTTAAAACAGAGTATTTTTTTTAATGTTCCACAAATTTAAGTTAATCCATGTATCCAAAGATTTCACAGTATCATACACAAAACATGCTTGCTGGAAAGGCACTTTGATTATAACTAATTATTTAAAGACGTTATAGGGGCCGGCCCTGTGTCTGAGCGGTTAGTTCCACCCACTCCACTTCTGTGGCCTGGGTTTGTGGGTTCTGATCTGGGTGTGGACCTACATTACTCATCAACCTTGCTGTGGAGGCATCCCACATACAAAATAGAGGAAGACGGGTGCCGATGTTAGCTCAGGGCTAATCTTCCTCAAGCAAAAAAAACCAAGGGGGATTGGCAGTGGATGTTAGCTCAGGGAGAATTTCCTCACCAAATAAATAAGTAATAAAAAATTAAAAAAAAAAAGAAGTGCAATTTAAAAGATGTTATAGAAAAAATCAGAGCATATATTTAATGAAAATGATTTTAAAAATAGGGGAATATATGGATTTTTACTAATAACATTATGAGGATGATCATATGATTTATATAATATATCAAAATGTTATAGAAGAGTATGTTCATCTAGAAATCATAATTTCCTCAGAAACTAGTTTTAGGAGGGAATTATATTTTAATAGTGATTAGCACTGATTCTGGAGCCAGCTAAATCCCGGATCTATCACTTCCCAGCTCTGTGATCTTATGCAAGTTACTCTGGGCATCCCCTCCAGGCTTCTGTGGGGACAATATGAGTATTCATCTCATACAGAAGATGTGAGAATTAGAGAAGTGAATATCCTGATGTGTTTGGAACACTTTCTGGAGCATAGTATGCATTTTACATATATATATATGTATACGTTAGTAGTTGTAATTTTTATTAGCTCTACGTGCACATAATACTATACAATTGACCAGGCCTCTGGGTTTTACTTTCTTTATCTGTGAAATGAGTATTATTCTAGATTGTCTCCATGGTCCTTTCCAGTTCGAAGTCTACAAGTAAAAAACTGTTTTCCACCTTCAAAGGAGGAAATCAGTTGATGAATCCTCTGGTCCATTAAATTCCCCATATTCAGTAGTCCTGAAAAAAAGACTCTAATTTGATTTTCTGACATCTAACCACATATTAAGTATATCTTTTTCATCTAAAATGAAGAATGTAAATAAGCACAACTAAATCAGCATCATTTTTATTCTTTCATCAAATTTTGGCTTATAAAAAGTTTTTTATTGAAATTTAATCTACAAAATAATTCAACAAGTCCAATCAGCTTATTTTTGTCAACACTAAACATCAGCATGTTTTGTCCCTGAATGAATAGAGAAAAATGTAGATGAGGGTTTTATAATAAATATTTAAAGACCCCTAAAGTGACATGTAATCTTCCGTTAAAGCAATTACTGTGAACACCTGGGAATCGCTTAATTGACTGCAGATGGTGTAGGACATATAAAAAGTAGAAGGTTACAGATTATTCTCACGTACCAAATTTATGTTTTTTGTCATTGACTCACTTTTTTAACTTAGAGAATGCTGTAATAGTCTGGGACAACTTAATAAGAATGAATATTTTATGTAAAATAGGCTGTGGAAATTATGGAAAATAGATCAAAAAAATAGTTAGGTTTAACATTACACATACATTTTAAATAATTAAATGCACTGTTGATTTTTAAGAGTTCGTTGTTAATATTAATTAATTAATATTAATTCAAAAATATCACTTAGTCTAATATTAACTAATGAGTTTGGGAAAATAGTACATTGAAGCAGATGCCTGTGATATTAGGAGAAGAATGGCATTCTTAAAACTTAGGACCCTAAATTGGTATAACTCAGATGTAACAAGAACTATAATGTGTGAAGGAAAGACAATAATGTGTATGTTTTGAAAAGTTATATCATGGGAGTAGTTTATATCATTGTTTTAACATCCTGAATCATTGCCCTACCTTTTTGGCATAAGTTACTGTTTGTTATTACCTTAAAAACAGAAAAATGCATTGTCTCAAATATTTAATTAAATTCTCCAGTATTTGTAGAGTTAGGAGAGCAGAATCAAGGAATACTAAGCATTTTTCTTCCTGGAGGATCTAGACCAAATTCTGAAATAGATAGATTGGCTAGTCGTTTCTAACTTTTGCTGGCCTCTGTCCTCCTTCTCTTCCTAGATGCTCCATTCCCTAGTTTAAGATCAATCATTCCAGTTGTACGAGGCTGGCTCCACTTAGCAGTGCTCTGTGTTGTGGTCCTAAAGACCATCACAACAAAGTGTAGGCCTCTACTTCTCAAGACCATGGGTAGCTAATCTGCTAAAATTGTCAGTAGATACCAATACTTTGACTGATAGGAAAACGTCTTTCAACTTTCTCCCCTTCCAGGCAAAATAGATTTCCAAACATGGTCTTTGGTAATGATGTCTTTTAAGTGATAAAGAAATAAATCTTGTCTTGAGTATTCAGGAATGAGGATGATAGGATAGACAGAGAAATGGTGATTCTACCAAGATATATTGTACAAATGGCTTACTGCTCCATCTTAGCACTACCTAGGCCAGTCCTTCACTTTAATTGATGATACAAGAAGATAATATAGATTTTTTCAATAAACAATGCAAAAACAAGTATTTTTAACCTTGCAATACTGAGGAAAGCACTAAAGAGATGAATAACCATGTTATTAATTCTATAATTACAAAAAGTTATTCAAAATATGCTATGACTATAGCTCAGTATTTCAATTTTAATATTAAGAAGATTGAAATGAAACAAAAATGATATATTAAACAGCTCATTTAAGGATAAAGTAGAAAAAGTAAACAAAATAGCAAAAGAGTGATTTCTGATTTCATGTTTTAAATATTTAATTAGCATTATAGCTATAAAACTTATCTGACATTATTGATAGTATACACTGAACCGAGCTTTGTTCTTAATGAGGCTCCATTTGTGGGACCTCAGAATTGCAGGTGTATTTGAGTTTCATATATAATTGACTTATTGAACATGTAATTTTGTGTTGGCCTTAATAAGAAACTTGTCTTTGGAGATTTGGTTAATGGGGCATACTGTTCACAAATGTAAGGTTATGGGACTAATTATCCAAAAACATCTGGTGGTAGGAAGCTAAATAAAATTTAGGAGTCCATGGGTACACAGAAGATCGTTTACCTCGAATATTAGGAGCCCTAGATGAGGTCGCCATCAATCCCAGACTCCTAAAGAACAATACTAATTGCCTGGTCATGGAATAGAGGGGGATGATAAGGGAGGCCATTACCTAATGATGATCTAGGTGTGTTAACTACATTAACTCTTTTCTCTTAAGTTTCCCTTTGGATTATGCGTCTATTCTTATGTGTAGTTTTGAAGAAATTCCAAGTCAGATAACGTGTACCTCAAAAAAATAAAGCATGGTGGGAATAGAAAATTGAGTATAGGAAGAGGGAAAACTGAACCAGAACAATTCTTGTTTCCAAGTATTTATTGGACCCCTGACAATATACTTCTCATCTTGAGGAAACAGTATTTCCAAAATCTCTTAAGACTACATTTAAGATGCTATCAATCCCTTCATCTACATTCCTTCGTTAAAGTATTTAATCAACTCTGAATTCACTTGCAACCTTTTCTCCACGTTATCTTTAGATATATTGTCAGACATTTGTCTGAAAACAGGCATATCTAATCCTATCCGTTCCCCTCGTGTACTGATTCAGTTTGGTCTTCCATTCTGAGCTCACGTCTGCTCTTTTGTTTCCTAAATGCTCACAAAAACATCCGTCCAATGTATATTTAATATTCCATCCTCCTTTATCCCCTCCCCAAGGAATTAAAGCATGTTAATAACTCATAATTTTTTGAACCCATCTTCTCTCATGTCACCATATTCAGGAAAAAATCTCTCCTTTCTAATCTTACATTGCTCTTGTCGTTCTTTATCATTCTACAAAGATTACTGAAAATAATTCACAGACCAGTCATACAAGGTTTTTGGGAGGCGAAGAGGGGTATTGTTCTAAAAGAAAAAGTTTTCTTTCCCCATACCTCTGTCTTCTTGAGTCCTCATGATTGATGAGATGATTAGATCTCATTCTCCTCACCTGCAGGTTCATTCCTCACCCAATTTGTGAACTACTTTTAACTGAATCAGTAAATTTATCAGCAACCTAAAACACATTGGAGAATTGTGGCTAATTATATCTGGGGAACACAGCCTTCCATATTATACAGTAAGATATTAATCATACATATTTTCACATTAACAACTCTGAGAAATCACAAACTACAATAATCACAATTACTAAAATAAAAGATACTGACAATGCCAAGTGCCATAATAGATGTAGGGCTACTGGAACTCTCATGCACCGCTGCTGCTGGGAAGGCAAAATGATAACAGCCACTCTGGGGAAGTTTGCCTGTTTTCTATAAAGTCAACAAGATCACACAGATCCTGTTAAATTACTTTAGGAAACTTTTGAGAAAGTCTCTGGGACATAGCTAACATTCCTGTCTCAGGTATCAGAAAACGTGTAATAAATGGTCATTTGCTGCCACAATCCTTATTAAATTTGTTGAAATAACTGAGCTCTCCTTATTGATTGAAAGTGAGTCTTAATTAGTCTCATTTCATTTTCAGTCTGAAGATCCATAAAATTATTTGCAAATTATATACAGCTGGTGTCACCATCACTAAAGCCGGCACCATCTGTTTCTATGTTATCCGTATCCTTTAGCTGACTAAGTTGAAGTTGCTTGATATGCTTCTTTAACATATCAAAAGTATGTGGATAACTCCCAAATTCACTCCTGCTACTTTCCCTCTCTTTTTCATCAAGACAAGAAACCAACAATTATTTTTTTGCTATGTCTAACCAACGACGATGCTGATCTCAAACACAACATAAATTTAGCACTGGATACATTCAAGAAGATCACAAATAATCTATATCTGCCTCCACTTTTAGTTTTAAAGGTAGTGACAGAAAATTTTCTTTTCAATACTGGCATTCCAATTTGTAGGGATTTTTTCTTTTTTAATTTAATGAAACTAATCAGCTTCCCTTCAAAAATCAACTCCTGATTTCTGTTGTCTCACTTATAATCAACTGATCATTTAGAATAGCCCATAATTTTTTTGAGTGCAGCCCTAAACAGGTCACCTCTGCTTTTGAATAACCTCCTTAAAGCTCGATGAAAATAGAAATTATCTATAGTATTCATTTGTTGAAATCACATTGATAACAAAGGGAACAATATGAATGGAAACGATTCAATATTACTGGAAATCAAACATATTCCATTGAATAGTTTGCGGTTCTTAGGAGTAAGTAGTTTCCAAGGGGAATGCGTTTAGAATATAAATGGAAGAGATGCTACAAAGCTGACTTAGTGTCAAAAAGAAGTTCATGAGGTCACTGGTTGAGAATAGAAAATGATGAACACTAAGTGTGCCTTTCCAAAATACACCAAAGAATTTTCTTTACGTGCAAAGTATTTAATGGATTGAGAAAAATATCAGTAGGGTCATAGTACAAGTAACAAGAATAAATACTTTTGAAAGAGAATCTGATAAGTGTCCCAAAGGAAGAATATTATGTGACATTAGAAATAATTTACTAATCATTATGATCTTAAATGGGCTTCCTGGCCTCCTTCCATTATCTCTTTTATCATGTCTTTTTCCCCCTGGTCATTTTGTAATTTTTATGGTAAAAATAAAAGCTTTTTTATGTCAGAACATCAATAGATCTGAATTTATGTTTTTCTTTTATTCTGTGTAGCAGACAATCAAAGTAATCAAAACAAAGAAACATTTTAGCATAATTGGGCTTTCACATATGGATATAATTCAAGAAGGAAAAAACTACATAATGTATACTAAGTAGTGACTGTGAGTTTGGTGCAAAGCCATGGAAGGCACAATTAGAATGTTTAAATACTTTTCTGACTCACTCCCCCTGCATCCCCCCAGCCCCCAGAGCTAGAGGTATTTCTTCTGCATCTGCCACCAGCTTTACACTCACTGTAGTCCCTAGTGCTATCTTATCTGCCAACAAGGAGAATACTAAAACTTAGTGCAGTATTACCATTGGTTCTGTTCTGTCCTTGGTATTTCCATCGCCTAGTAAATATATTTCTGGATGTATTAAAGTAGCAATCAATGATTTACTTTGTCAGGAAAAGAAGTTTGCATATGGAAGAACCAGGTTTAAACTTGGAAAGCTAGTTGGGTCCATAGTGTATCCTTTACAATGTAAGTCCCAACATTTTGGACAATATTTGCTATGAAGAGTCACTTTAAAAGTTTGAGCTCAGAGTGGCAGAGTAGTATCAAAGATAGGCTTTGTGACGTAAATTAGAAATAAATGGAGGAAAGGGAACAAGTAGAGTGTGTCTAGAGGATGCAAGTATATTTAATGTCTTAATTTGGGTTTCCTGGAAATAGCGATGGCTAGCTGGGTGCAGAAAGTATATAGGGGAGTGCTTTTGAGAGGCACAAATGTCAGAAAATGAGGAAAGCAGGAAGACAGGACCACAAGGGCTAGAAGCTGACCAGTGATGCCTTGCAATTGAGGACTCAGCTAATCCTATGAGGAGCATCTCAGAAACACAACTACTGCTAGGAGTTTAGCATCAGTTCAAAGTTTCTTGGGTACCAGAAAATCTTCAGAATGAAGAACATGGATTCTGGAGCCAGACTACATGAGCTTAAATCTCATGCAACCAGCTGTGTTTACCAGCTGTGTGATTTGGGCAAGTTAGTTAACCTGTCGGTGGTTGAGTTTTCTAACTGTAAAATGGGCATAATGATAATATTTGCCTCCTGGAGTAATTTCAATGATTGAGTTGAGGTAACTGAAGTTCTTAGCATATTTTAAGCTCTACAGAAATGCTGGCTGGTATCACTATTAGCGATAGCAGTATTAGTTTCTTAATGGAAGAACAAGCAGAAGATAGTCCTTATTCAGAATTACCCTAATTTACATTGAGTGGTGTGGATGATCACTCAAGGTAACATTTAATTCTAGCATCTCAAGTTAAGTGTTATCACTTGATTTATTGGCCTAGGCAGGTGCTTTCACATGTCATGACATTCACGAGATTGCTGCTGGGTGATAAGCACAATTAAATTACCCATGGCATCTGGCCCTTTAACCAGTCATTGACAGGACATTAACATTTTATATTTGTTCCATCTTAGTTTTCTGACATCCCAACAGCTCATTAATTCTGGTAAAAATATACTATTCTAGATGTGGATGTTTTAGATGAATATAAAAATGAAGAGTGAATTTAATGTCTTCTATTAATTGCATTATTTTACATTGATATTTATTAAATATAGATATTAAAAGTCAATCTGAACCCTATAATATACATCTGTCTTTATTAAAGTTATCAATTCTCCTCAAAATTAACTTACAAATGTAAAGCAATTCAAATGATATTTTACAACTTGATGAAAAATTTCCAAAATAACATTATTTAAATGAAAAATGAAGAGAATTTTAATATGTACACATCAAATATTACAAGCAAAATAACTAATATATTTTTGGATTAGAAAGATAAAGAGCAATAGAACAAGATAAAAAACCAAAAAAGATACCATGTATCGACAGTAATTCAATACAAGATAAAAATATTCTTTCAAATCGATAGGGGTGTGAGAGGGCGAATTACTTAGTAAATAAATGAGATTGACATTCTTGTTTAACAGTTTACAGGCAAAAATTAAACCTCTACATGCTTATACAATAAAACAATAAATTGACTATAGAGTAAAGGTTATATTTTAAATTTGTAAAAAATAATAGAAAAATATATTAGTGAACCATCTGCTCTGGTATGGGGAAGGACTTCCAGAGTATATTCTACACCAGAGATGCAGAAGAAAAGATTTACTGGTTTACATGCATGAAAGTTAAAATTCTTCTGAAGTTCAACACTCACATAAACAAAATTGAAATAATCGAAGTATCAGCAAAAGTACCATGTCATTTGAGATTCTAAAGAAGGCATCCAGTAGGTGGCATTATTCCCCTCAGTCTCTGAGGATTCCTGTTGTTGGCATACATTTTCCTCCATCATTTACGGCTTTGAGCCCTGACTCCCACTTCTGATCAGAATCCACTCTGAACTAGACTATGGCACCACACCTACCTGGCTGTCATAAAAATTTCATCAATCGATGTGTAGAAATCATGACACCTACGAAGCAGAAACCACTCTACACTAGCTATTGCTGTTATTTTTATTTTGGTAAATTACTTCAATATTTTTATTTATTTAACAAGTATTTATTAGGTGCCACCATTGTATCGGGCACTGTCCTGGGAATGGACATAATATAATGGCGAGCAAAAAGTAACAATGGTTGCCTCTGGTGGGAATTACAGATGTTAATCAATCATAAAATCATATCTGAATGTACATATATGGTAAATGCAAAGAAAGCAGTTAATAATTTACAGATTGTCTTCCAATTAATACTTTCCCAATTCAGAGCTACCATTTTTCTAGAAGTTGACCAAATCCTTTTTTCTGGGTTTTACATACAGACATACACACACAATGACACATGCACATAAGACATTGATTAAACACTGTCTACATTTTGAATCTGAAAAAGATATTTACATTTCCATTTATAGGCCTTTTTCCGTCAAGTCTCCTGGTCTCTATTTTATGGGCCAAAAAACAGCTTTGGTTTCATCTATTTTCTCTATTGATTTCCTGCTTTCAGTTTTATTCATTTCTCTTCTTATATTATCATTTCGTTCTTTCTTATTGTTTTAGATTTTTCTTTGCAATTTTTTTTCTTGTTTCTTGAGGTAGGAACTTAGATTATCAATGTGAGTACTGTCCTCTTTACTACAATCAGATTGTGTTTCTCTGCCATCATTGCTTTAGTGCTGATGTTGGATTTTAATTTTTATTTTTATATATTGTACTTTCATTTTCATTCAGTTCTGAAGATTGTAAACATTTTTAGACTTCTTGAGCCCAGGCATAATTGAGAAATCTGTTGTTTAGTTTCCAAATGTTTGAAGATTTTCCTGCTGTCTTACTATTATTGATCTTTAGTTTGCTTCTGGTATAGTCAGAAAAGATATTCTGTATTATTTACATACTTTAAACTTGTTAAGGTTTATTTTAGGACCTAGGATATAGTGAAAGAACATACATCTTTGGTGAAGGTTCCTTGGGCATTTGAAAATAATGTGTGTTTGAATTTGGTTGGGTGAAGTCTTCTAGATATGTCAATTAGATCCTATTTGATAGTGTTCTTCACTTTCTCTCTATCTTGCTGATTTTCTGTCCTATAGTTCTATCAATTGCAGAGAGCATGGGGTTGAAGTCCTCAACTGTAACTTGTAGATTTAACTATCTCTTTCCTCAACTCTAGCAGTTTTTGTTTCATGTATTTTGAATCTGTTGTTTGGTGCAAACGTGTTTAGACACGTCTCTATGTCTTCTTCTTGGAGGGTTCCTTTTATCATTATGTAATTTCCCTCCAGGGCTGGCCCCATGGTGTAATGGCTAGCACTTTGGACTTTCAAATATCTTTCTTTGTTCCAATAGATTCTTTACTCTGAAGTCGTATCTGATACTCACATAGACACTCCTGGTGTTTATTTTTATTTTTGTTAGCATGATGCGTATTTTCCATCTTTTAATTTTCAATCTATCTATGGCATTATGATTAAAATTATTTTCTTGTAGAAAGAATATAGTTGGATCATTTTTTAAATCCATTCTGCTAATCCCTATTTTTAAAACAAACGTCTTAATTTCAAAACAGGGGGCCAGCCCGGTGGCGCAGCGGTTAAGTTTGCACGTTCCACTTCTGGCAGCCCGGGGTTCGCCAGTTCTGATGCCGGGTGCGGACATGGCACCGCTTGGCAAGCCATGCTGTGGTAGGCGTCCCACATAAAGTAGAGGAAGATGAGCATGGATGTTAGCTCAGGGCCAGTCTTCCTCAGCAAAAAGAGGAGGACTGGCAGTAGTCAGCTCAGGGCTAATCTCCCTCAAAAAAATAAAATTTCAAAACAGCTTTATATTTACAGAGTTATTGGAAAAATAGTACAGAGAGTTCTTGTATACCACACATTCAGTTTCTCCTATTATTAACACTTTACATTAGCATGGTACGTTTGCTGTAACTAGTGAACCAATATTGATACATTATAATTAGCTAAAACAGTATTTTATTCAAATTTCCTGAGTGTTTGATAAATGTCTTTTTCTGTTCCAGGATTCCACAAAGATACCACATAACTTTTAGTAGTCATGCCTCCTTAGGTTCCTCTTGGTTGAGACGGTTTCTTAGACTTCCTTGTTTGTGATGATCTGGACTGCTCTGACGATCGCTAGTCTGCTGTTTTGTAGACTGCCCTTCAGTTGGATCTGTGCGATGGTCAGCTTATGATTACACTGGGGTAATGTGTTTTGAGGAGGAAAATCACAAAGATAAGTGCCATTATTGTCACATCACATCAAGAGCAACTGCAATCAGCATGACATAACACTGTTGACATTAGCTTCGACCACCTGGTTGAAATAATGTTTCTCTACTGCAGTTACTCTTTTCTTTTCTCTTTCCATACTGCACTGCTTGGAGGAAAGTCAATATGCACAACCCACAGTTAAGGAGTAGAGAATTAAGTGATACCCCATTCAAGGCAAAGTAAATATATAAATATTTTGGAATTCTTCCCCATGGGAAATTTGTCAATTCTCCCATATTTATTTACTTATTTAATAATTTATTTATAACAGTATGGACAAATAAGTATTTATTCTCTACTTTGCGTTACAATCGTTTGGTCAAATTGCTGTAGCTTTGGCCATTGGGATCCCTTTTAGTTGGCTCCCGTATCCTGTATCCTTTAACATACTTCCATAATTGTGGTTTTGTTTTGTGAATGCATATATGTTTTTGTTTTGTTTCATTTTGGTTTGGTTTTTCTTTCTTTCTTTTTTTTTTTTTTTTGAGCACTTTCTCATTTTCTGTCACTACAAGATGCTTCAGGCTCATCTAGTGTGTTTCCTGCCCCAGTCCTAGAATCAGTTATTTTTCCAAGGATTCATGGTTCTTTTATTTTAATACCAGAATGGTATTAAAAACCAAGATCTGGACACTAGGTGTGCTCGATGCTACTCAAGTGTCATTACTTGTAGGCCCTCTTGCTCACAAAGCAGGAAGATGTCTGTGTATATACTATACATATATCTACAAATATTTCTATTTGTAACCATCTTTATTTGTATTAAGTTAAACATGAGGTCATTCTGATGTCTCCCACTCTACCCCACAACATATGAATTATTTTAGCCTCCTTTCTTGCCAACCTGTAACCTACCACTCCAACGGCGAGAAACCTGGTTTTTTTCCCATCTGCCGTCCATTTATTTAATTATTCAATTCCAGTATAATGTCTAGTGGTTTCAGAATTGTTGACCTGTACTCCCAAAGGAAAAAACTACAATCAAGTGCTATGTGCAGATCCTTTTCCTTTAGTTTTACAGTTTCCACTCATTTCCAAAGTTACATTGATCACAACTTTCCTCCTCTCCTCCTTCAAAGAGGTGATTTCCTACAGTTGTAATACGTTTAGATCCTTTTGTCACATTTTGCATTCCATCTTAGGATCCCCAGATCTTCTAAATACTTTTTTTTAATTTGCGTACATTAAAGTCACTCTTTTTGTCATAAAGTTCTATGGGGTTTGACAAATACTTAATTTCTTGTATTCACTATTGTAACATCATACAAAATAGATTCACAGCCCTAAGAAATCCTCTGTTCTTTTCCTATCTAACCCTCCCTGCACACACACCAAATTCTTGGCAACCACTTACCTGTTTCCTCTGGCTATAGATTTTCTTCTTTCCAGAATACGTAATTGTAATCATACATAATGTAACTTTTTCAGACAGCTTTCTTCACTTAACATATGCATTTAATATTCAGCTATCTCTTTACATGGCTTGATAGTTCATGTATTTTTATCCCTGAAAAATATTCCACTGTGAGGATGTCCCAGTCTCTGTCTTTTGATTTGTGTATTTAGACCACTTACATTTTAATTCATTATTGATGTGGTAGGCCTTCAGTCTACCATTTCACTATTTACTTTCTGTTTTTTGCCTCTGTTTCTTATTCCTGTTTTTTCTCTTTTAATACCTTCTTGTGGGTTACTTGATAGTATTTTTACAATTCCATCTTGATTTATTTATGACGTTTTTGAGTATATTGCTTTATAAAGATATTTTAGTGATTGATGTGTATATTATGATGTATATAACTTTTATCATGATGTATATAACTTTTATCAGAACCTACTGTTATCAATCGTTTTACCACTTCAAATGAAGTATTAAAATCTTGCTTCTATTTGACTCTCCTTACCCTCCTCACTTCTTCAGTATAACTGTCTTAAGTATTTCATTCACATACCTTGAGCACTATAGCAAATTATGTCATATTTTTCCAACCATTAAATATAATTTAAGTAGCTCACGAAGCAGAGGAAACTATTATATTTACTCTATATTTCCCTATTTTGTTGTTGTTTTTCTTTTCTTTATGAAGTTCTAAGCCTTTTTCTAATATTATAACCTATCTGCTTGAAAAGCTTCTTGTACGTATTTTCCGCTAAGGCTAGATCTGCTAGTGATGCATTCTATGAGTTTTCCTTTGTCTGAGAGCGGATTTATTTCCTCTTCATTCCTGAAGTACAGTTTTACCAGATATAGAATTTGAGATTGACAGTTCTTTTGTTTCAGCACTTGGGAAATGTACCATTTCTTTCTGGTCTCCATGGTTTCAGATGAGCAATCACTGTCATAAGAATTGGTGTTCCCTTAAAGGTAATGCATCCTTCCTCTCTTGCTTTCTAGATTCTTTGTCTTTAGTTGTTTTGTGTTTAGTTGCTTTCTAGATTCCTTGTCTTTAGTTTTCAGAAGTTTAATGATCATGTGTCAAGTATTTTTTTTTGCTTTCATCCCATTTTAGCTTCTTGAATCTGTAGTTTACATCTTTCCACAAATTCGAGAAAATTTAATCCATTATTTCTTTGAGTACTTTTTCATCCCCTCATTCTTTCTCCTCTTCTGTCACTCTGATGATTGAAACGTGTCAACGAAAATAATCCATAACCAATCTATAAATGAAAATTTGGGTGAGTTTATTCTGAGCTGAATTCTGAGGACCTTGGCCTGGGGCCTTTCTTCCCAAAGGAAGAAAGGGCACCGAAGAAGTGGGGTACACAGAGTGGTTATATACCCCCAAACAGGGTGTTTCACATATGATTGAAATGTCCCTCCCACAATAGTCACAAGATTGCCCTGTCAGCACAGCACTTGATGGACACAGCAGGTAGTCGGTCTGCTATCTTGGTGGGCCCAGGAGGAGGCAAGTCTATTGTCTGGAGCTGGGCGGTCACAGGTGAGAGCAGCTATCAATTTCTAGCCTAAGGAAAGGTGCTTAATCCTTAAGGAGATGCCAACATCGGGAGGGGGAGGAAAGTTGCACCTTTATCTCAAGGGCCTTTGTTCTTCCCATAGGGAATATCTAAACAGGATATACAATGTATGCTCAACAGCCACTCAGGCCCTTTTGGAAAGACAAGGTCAGGCCGAATTAGGTTTATACCAAATGGCTTCCTCATATTCTCCAATATATCCTATTGCTTGCCATTTTTATTTGTCAAATGTTAGAGATGTTGCTGTTGTTCCACAGTCCCTGAGAATCTGTTTACCTTTTTCCGTCTTCTTTTTTTCCGTTGTTCTAATTAAGTAATTTTATTGATCCATCCTGGCGTTCACTGATTCTACCTTCTGTCATCTCCACTCCATTCTTAGCCCATTCAGCAAGTTTCTGTTTTACTTTCATTACAGTAGTATTCAGTTCTATAAATTCCATTTGGTTATTTTTTATAACTTGTGTTTCCTTGCCTGGATTTTCTATTTTTAATTAGCTTCAGGAGAGTCTGTAAATGCTTGTTGAAGCAATTTTATTTATGATTGCTTTAAAATCTTTGTCCATTACTTCCACAATCAGCTTCATCTCATGATTGGCTTCAGTTGATTGTCTTTTCTCATTCAGATTGTGATTTCCCTGCTTCTTGGTACAATGGGTCATTCCTGATTGCATCCTGGACATGATGGATATTATCTTGAGACCCTTGATCCAATTTAAATTTTCTATTTTGAAAAGAAGTCACCCTGTTAAGGGTTAGTGTGAGGTTCTGACCTACTTTGAGGGATATAGCTCCAATGACAATTTGGTTCTCTGAGTCCTTGCAATATTATTTTGACCTGCTTTTTTTGGGGGCGGGGGGGAGGTGGGAGGGTTCTTGATTCTCCTTTAACTCTTATTTGATCCCTGCTGGTGTTATCTGAGGGGGTGAAAGCACTTTTCTGGGTCACTCAGTGTCCGTAGATAAGGGTTAAAGATGCAGGCCCTCAAGACAGAGAGTGGTTCCCTTGGCCTGATTTTCTCTGCTGGAATTTCCGGGAAAAGGAAGATCCGGTATGGGCCACCTTCTGCTTCTGGGGGAAAGATCAAGAAATGCCAGTTTTAGATCACCATTTGCTGCTAAGTGAAGGGCTGGGAGATGCTGGACCTGTGCTGCCCTCTGCTCTGGGATGGAGGACTGAGACACTTGGCTCTTTTGAAGTAAAGAGAACTCTAAATAATACAGAAATAGTGGCTATAAGGAGAGCCAGTACACCAGGACTGAGCTAGATCACCCAAAGAAGAGCCTCCGACTTTCTCACTCCAGGACTGAGATCTGGAACTTGTTGGAGTGGGCACAGCTGTGGCTCACTAGATGGCAGAGAAGTCATTGTGGTGACACTCCATGGTACTTTCTGGACATCTGCCCTCTTGACGTGGCCAGAAAACTAACCTTCAGGATAGGTGCTAGGGAATTCTGTTTACAGGGAGATGTCTCACCTAGAACTATGCTATGAAATCACTTGTGGAAGAATATAGGTAGTATCAAGGGGAGCTGATGGCCACAGCAGGGTGCAGGAGCCTGGTGCTGGGAAAGCTGCATGTGCTGGAAATTTTCTGTAGAAAAGACACCTATGCTGCAGGAACTGGACACTGGAGCCTGCAGAGCTAGCACACCCAACCAAGAAGCAAACACCCTTTCCTCCAGCCATGTTCCTCTAGCGCCCTCTACTGACAAACATGGCATCATGACATCTGACAAAGAAGATTTATGTAGGGTCTGGATCCATTTTCACAAAGCAGGAAAGAAGAGTGAATTGAGAGCTGAGAGACGATAAATGGATAACTAACAAACTCATTTTGGGAAACAAGAATCTCCCAACCATGTTTTGCTGTTGTGTTGATAGTATAGATTGAGTTGGGTTCTTTCAGTTCAAACCCAATGTGTCTTATCAGAGAATGGTGTTGGACTGAATAGAGGGAGTTCAGTTAGTGATGTTTACAATAATTCAGACCTACACTTACAATGCAGTTGTCTAACTTGTGGCAATAAAAAAGAACGATACCTAGTACATAGCGACCACAAAGTACATATTTTTTAAATAAGTTAGAATTGAGAAAAACAAAAAAAGATAAATCGCAAAATGTTTTTTTAAGTAAGCCAGAAAGGAGAACAATCAAAAGCTATTCCAAGGACCTGACCCTGATGGCTTGGGAAAATGGTGATGCTATTTTCAAAACTTGGTATTGACAGTAAGAAATTATTTCAAACATCAGAAACATTGTGAAGCTTTAGAATTAGTTTCAGGGTATAGGTATCATTCAAGGAGAAGGGAAGAAACGAGCAATATATTAACTCAGAGAAAAATTAATATTTTATTTCTTTCATAACTAATTCATAAGATAAAATGAGCTAGCTATATTTTTACTTTCTCATACAAGTTTTCATATTTAAATAAAAATATAGAAATCAGAAAATATAAACAGTAACATAGCTGATCCCAGATCTCATTTACCCACTGCTAACATATTGGTATATACCCATCTGAGACTTTTTTGAATACATATATATCACATAAATACAAAAATATACATATTTAACAAAATGCGACTGTATTGAGCGTACATTTCCTAACAAGGCTTTTCACTTAATATATTATGAACATGTCCTGTGTCGTTAAATATTCTTCAAAAATACGATTTTAGATGTTTCCATTGTATTCCATTGTTTGATTTTTCCATAAATTGTTAAGCACTTTCTGTATTGTGGGAGATATACACACCCTCATCTGTCTTATTGCAAGTAATGTTGCGATTAACATCTTTGTACATAATACCTGGTGTGAATACAGGATTTTTTTCTTTGGATACATTCCCAGTCAGTTACTAAGTCAAGTTTTTAAAATAATTTTTATGGAGGAAACAAGTAGCAATATAAGTCATGAAATAATTAAATGTTGCCAATTGCCTTTATACAGGTAAAAACAATCTTCATGCCAAGAAACAGTGAGGAAAACTGCCTAATACCATTATAATTGCTAATACTAAGTTTGATCCATAAAAACAAACAAATACCGCATTGACAATTTGAGAGGAATGCTCTCTCATAGTTTATTTCCATTTTTAAGTTGGTAATATGATTGAAAAAAATTTTTTGACATCGACTCTTTTCAGTTTTTATTTTTGTTTCTTTGTCCCTCCATACTTTGTTTAGACATCTTTCCATTAGGGGGATTTAGAGTAATTTCATCTTGATTCAGAGTCCTGAATTATCACCTTGTGAATATCTTACACTCCCAGATATTTATTTGAAATCAATGCAATTAATGTTTTAAAATGATACACACGTTATGAAATGTTATTTACTTGTGTTATTTATATGTGTTACCTTTAAATTATCTGTACCCCATTAAACTCAGTGTGGGACTTGATCATCTGAAACTTTCAATATAGCTGACTGGCTGACTTCCATCTTACGGAGTTCATTAAAGAGTTTATATTCTGTTAAGCTAAACATGGTTTGTCAGAAGGTGTTTATCCCATGCTATAAAGATATAATGTTTTTTAATATTAAAGTCACCTTTTGTATTTAGGAACATAACATAATTATTTGTACATAAAAATACAAGTTTTGCTATGTTAAATGGTAAAGAAATATTTAATCAGATAATGATATACTGGAGAAAGCATTAAAATTGGTGGTAGAACTGGGTTTTAATGTCAACTACTCAATTCATTTGGTTAAAGAAATCTGGTCATTTTTCTTAACCCATATCAACCTAAAATTATTTCTATGTAAAATACAGAAGAATATCATAGGGTTATTATGAGGAAGATTGGGTGATTTACTGTTTTGTGTAAGTGTCTTGATAAATTCCAAATGCTAATTGATACAGCTTATGTCCCAATGCATCTAAACAGGATAAGTAATTTCAAAAGCTACAACTTAAAATAGCATAAAATTATTATGCCATTCAACCATATTAAACTAGTGACTACAGCTGAGCCTTAAAATTGGATCTGGGCTACCTGGCAACTTAGATTAAAAACAAAAGAAGACTGCAAACAAACAAAAATGCTTATATTTGATTATATAATTCTCTTAGTCGGGTTAAAAGAAAGCATACTAGCTCATTTAGGGAGAGAAACCTCCTCAGGCCCTGAACTGAAGGTTCATCCTTATGTAAGGAACATCAGATGACATAATGGACAATGTTTTGGACTATGGTTTTGGGGGAAAAACACTGAAACATTTATCAATTGAACATTTCTTATGTAACCTCTGCATAAAAGTCAAGGAATAGCATTAAATTTTAGCTTTCTAAAAAGCATTTTAGCAGCTTGCTAGGGAAATATGATCCAGCTACATTGCTTTATGAAGATTTGACAATACACAAAAGAAAAAAGCCTAGAGAACATTGTCTAATGACTAGTTAGCATGTTGAGGGGGAGTCAATTTCAATTGATGTCTTGAATGAATCTTTGACAAGTGTCATTTTGTAATCTGCTTATAGAGTGATTCTCTTTAAAAAAAGTTTCTAGGATGCTACTTTTGTACTTGATTGATTAAAGGCTGATGAATATAATTTTTAAGTGGATTTATATGATTTAGGACCCAGATAGGAAAGTGGGAAAAAAATCACATTCTTACCTTAACTTTTGCAGAGCAGGTCAACACTGGTTGTGAAAGACTTGAGAAGAACTCACATTCACCCAAGGGAGGCCAGGGCTTCTCGAACAATCTCTGTCTCAATTAAAGGAGTAGATAGAATGTAGAATTCCATGTTTTGAGTAATACTGGTATTTGGTGTAAAGTGGAGACACGGGTGTTCACCAAAAAGAAAATCTGTTCAGAGAAATGAGAAGAACCTGAAAAGCAAGATTCATCTCCAAGTAACAGATACGATAGAAATAAGAAGAAAAGCAGTTACTCTTGTCTCTGTCTTACCGTGCCACATCTTTCCACACCATGCCCTTGCTGGGGCATAGGTCCAAAAGTTTGGCAAAGAAGGATAGAAGCCAATACCAGGTCCAGAGATGGGATTATTCTCCATCAAAATGGAATGACTGCAGTTTCCAAAGTAGACGAGGCTCTCTCTGCCCTGCTTATATTTCCAAATCTGATTTTTTCTGCTTGGAACACTAGTCTTCCAACTTTTTTCTGGGTAACTCTTAGACAGCCTTCACATTTTATCCTACGTAATACCTGCCTGATTTACTTCCTGCTGTGTGCACCAATGGTGTCCTCTGATTCACCCTCTCATAGTGTCAATTGTATTCTGCTGTAATTACCTGATTGTTTATGACATCCCTCACTAGGCTATAAGGTCCTTAAGAACAAGAACCATGTTTTATTTGGCATTGTCTTCCTGGTGCTCACCTCTAATGACCTCCAATGACCTCTATTTCTCTTCATCCAAAGATTCTTATGGAAACAACTTGGACTTTGCTATCACTGACAATACTCAAGCTTTGACATTTTAAAGTCAAGTATCTAATACTCTGATCAAAACATATTACCCCATGGTATCTGCCAAAAAAAGTGTAAAAGATAAAATTTAGGAAGATATCAAATTGATTCTAGGAAAATGGGAATTTATGTGCATATGCGTGGGAGAGATCTGTGTAAGGGCATGTGAGATTTATAAATTATTTACGTGGAAATCAAGGGGAGTAGATTTGCATTAAGTATAAAAAAATGAAAATGTTCTAAGTTAACCAAAGTAAGTGGCTAATTCATCCTTAGCTCCAATAAAATTTCTCATTTATGAACCTAGATAAGAAATGGTCCTCAACTCTCTTCTGGTCTTATAGCAACTACCAATTTGTTTTGTATTGAATACTATAGATTTAATACATCTTTGCTGATTGGGCTTTAATTAAAAGCCAAATAGACATAAATATTTCATTACAAATATTAAGATTTCAGAGAAATACATTTTTCTTCTATTTTAAAATGTGTCAAAGGAGATTGTTACATTATTGGGTAGTACAATAAACATCACTAAGTTCTAGGAAGGAGGAGGATGAGTTTGTATACACAAAGAATGAACTCAATGTAACTCCTATACTAGATTAATGCTACAAAACTATCAAAAGGTCTTTAAACCTTTTATAAAATATCTTGGGAGGAGATAAAATAGGAAGTCCTAATCAAATATTTGCATTTATTCTCACATCAGCTTGGCTTTAGAATAAGACTTATTACATCGATCTGCCTTTCATCAATGTGAGTATTAAAAGATTCTCCTAATATGGATTTTTTCTCATTTTTTTCCTTTATTAAACCCAGTAAGAAATTGGCCAGAGTTGATAGTAATCTATGGCTGCTGTAACGAATGACCACCAAGTTCCTGTCTTAAACCCATACAAGGTTATTATTGTGGAGTTCTGGGGATCAGAAATCCAAAGTAGGTCTCAGTGGGCTAAAATCAAGGTGTTGGCAGAGTAGCAGTCCTCTTTGGGAGCTCTAGGGGAGAATCTATTTTCTTGCACTTCCGTTTTCTAGAAGTTGCCCTTAATCCTTGGCTTGTGGCCCCACTCCATCTTCAAAGCCAGCAATGGTCGGTTGAGTCTTTCTCACATCGCATTGCTCCAGCATTGACTTGTCTTCTGGCACCCTCTTCACAGTTTAAGGACCCTCGTGATTATATGGGCATCATCTAGGATATTCTTTCTATTTTAAAGTCAGGTGGTTAGCCACCTTAATTCCATCTGCAAACCTTAATTCCTTGTCGCCATGTCACAGAACATATTCACAGTTTCTGAAGATTAGGATGGGAACATCTTTGGGGTGGCATTATTCTGCCTACAACAGTTGAGGTCATTACAATATGTGTTACATATATTTTGATCTTTAGAAAAGATATTATTCCTTTTTCAAAAGACGGACATAACAATATCTTTTAACAAGATCTCACTAGTCCTAATTCTAATAACTTTAAAATCCTTATTTCCATAAACACGTTTCTCAAATACATGAGCCAGTGAGGAAGATCTCTAGCATTTTCAATTTTCACAAATGGAAAAAAATAAAATAAATTGTAAATTATAAGAAATAAAATAAATGCGTTTGGATGAAAGCTTCAGAAATTTGCTGTGATTAGGAAAGCATTAGTAGCTAAACAACAATGTTGATTTAAATTAATACGAAAATATTGAGCTGGTGCTTTGAGAAGGAATTTTAGACAGAAATCTAGTTGTAGTCACCAGAAAAATGTTTAAAGAGCATTATATAAAAACCTCATCTAAATAAAATTATGGAACGGGAGAGCTTTATCTCACATAAGGGATGATGTACTTATGGAAAATTGTAGGCGGAGTCATTACAGTTATGTTCAATCCTGTCTCTGCTCGTGCACTTACAAATAGATGGTCCTTAACCCTGATTTCCACTCTGAAAATTTACTAGGTGACATTGCTTTTAAATGTGCTTAATTAGAGCTGCAAGCTGGTGAATTTAAAGGGTTTGACCATCCCTTACTTTAGGCAAATTTAGAAGCAGAAAAATCTGTGAGAGGAGTCTGAGAAAGTAATGCAAGAAAAACAATTGTATTGATAGCAGCCACCACATACTGAGAATCTACTAGGCATAGGCAGTCTGCTAAAAAATGTACTTTTCAGGGCTGGCCCCATGTCATATTGGTTAAGTTTATGCGTTCCACTTCAGTGGCCCAGGCTTTGCAGGTTAGGGTCCCGGGCACAAACCTACGCACTGCTCATCAAGCCACCTGTGGTGGCATCCCACATGCAAAAAAAAAAAAAAAGATAATTGGCACAGAGGTTAGCTCAGGACCAATCTTCCTCACCAAAAAAAAAAAAAAGGAAGGGGGGACTTTTAAATTCAAAAAAATAAATAAATAAAAACAAAAACCAGAAACCAAACTTGGACTTCTAGTTCCCAAGCCAGCATATAAGAAGCTTGAGATGTCTCCACTCTGTCCTAACAATGAGAAAAAATGGAACAAACTGAAAAGGCAACAATTCTTAGATCTCCAAGAGAAGGGAAGTCACAGGGCAAACCACTGCACCCAAAATTGGAGAGACCAACAGACAATTACAGAGAGTTAGAAGTTAATGGAGCTTCTGCATGAACTAACCTCTGTGGGAACCACCGCCAGGGGGGAGAGCCTGAACTGTAATGGATGCACTGCAGGCGCTCAGTGAGCACAACTCCGTTCATTGCTGAGGAGTAGTCCTTCGTATGGATGTACCACAGTTTATTTATTCATTCAGCGGTTAAAGGACCTTTAGATCTTTTCCAGCTTTTGGTGATTGTGAATATAAAGCCACTATAAGCATATGCCTACAAGTTTTTATGTGAGCATAAATTTTCATAGGAGTGGAACTGGTGAATCATGTTATAAATTTGTGTTTATTTAAAGCACTACCGAATTGGTTTTCCAAGTGGCTGAAAAATTTTGCATTTCGAGTTTCTCCACAAATTCACCAACACTTGTTATTGTCTCTCTTTAGGAAGAGTAGTTCTAGTGGTTGTGAAGCGGTATCTCCTACGGCTTTAGTTTGCATTTCTTATTAACTAATATTGTTGAGCATTTTTTATGGGCATATTAGACATTCTTTTATTGGTGAAATATCTATTCAAATATGTTTCCCATATTTAAATTGGGTCACTTATCTTCTAATTGACTTGTTAGAATTCTATAGGAAAGTTTTAAATATAAACTCATTTCTTTAATAAATATAAAACCATGCAATTTGTCTGTTCTCCTTGAGTGAGTTTTGGGAGTTTGTGTCTTTTGAGAAATATGTCCATTTTATCTAAGTTACTAAAAGTATAAGCATATAGTCATTTATAAAATGTATTTATTAACTTTTTAATATCTTTTAAATCTGTTGTGATGTCACTTTACTCATTACTAATATCGATAATTTGTGTCTTTTCACTTTTTTCCTGGCTAGATGTTTATCCATCTTCTCAAACAATAGCGTTTGTTTCCATTGATATTCTCTATTGTTTTTCTCTATTTCATTGATTTCTACTTTGATCTTTATTTTCCCCTTTTACTACTTTGGATTCAATTTTCTCTCCTTTTTCCAGCTTTTTGCTTGAAAACTGAGGTTATTGATTTTAGATTTTTCTACTTTTCTTGTATCAATGCTTAGTGCTATAAATTTACTTAAGTACAATTTTGGTGTTATCCAACAAACTCTTATATATTTTGTTTTCATTTTCATTCACTTCAAAATACTTTCTGCCTTATATTTTGAATTCTTCTTTGACTACTGGATGATTTAGAAGTATATTATTTACTTTCCAAATATTTGGGGATTTTTCAAATCTCTTTCTGTTCGTAATGTCTATTTGTTATTTAATTACATTGTTATCATAATATAACTTGTAAGATTTGTAAGTTTTTCACTTCACTGAGACTTTTTTATAGCCTAAAATGTGTTCTATCTTGAAAAATGTTACATGTTCATTTGAAAAAACAGTATATTCTGTTTTGCTGGGCAGTATTTTCTACAAATGACCATAGGTCCAGTTTGATTGTGTTGCTCAAATCTATTACAAGCTTACCAATTTTTTTTTTTTTGTCTATTTCTTTTATTTATTATTGGGAGGTGGGGCTTGAGATCTCTCGCTGTAATTTTGGATTTGTTTCAGTTCTATAAGTTTTTCCTTCTTGTATTTTTTAGCTCTGCATTAAATGTATAACCTTTGGGATTCTTTTTGTCTCCTAGATGTACTGACCTCTTTATCATTTTGAAATTATCTTCTTTATCCCTAGTAATATGCTTTGCCTTAAAATTCATTTGATTTGATATTGAAATAGTCACTCCCGTTTTCATTTCACTGGGATTAGCATGGCATATCTTTCTCCATCCCTTTAACTTATTTGTGTCTTTTTATTGAAAGTAGATTTCTTGTAGGGAGAATATAGTTGGGTCTTGCTTTTTATCCAATCTGCCAATCTTTACCTTTTATTTATTTATTGTTTGTGAGGAAGATTGGCCCTGAGCTAACCTCTGTTGCCAATCCTCCTCTTTTTGCTTGAGGAAGATGGTTGCTGAGCTAACATCTGTGCCCATCTTCCTCTATTTTGTATGTGGGATGCCACCACAGCGTGGCATAATGAGTGGTGCATAGATCTGTGCCTGGGATCCAAACCTGCGAATCCTGGGCTGCTGAAGCAGAGTGCACAAAGTTACCAGTACGCCACTGGGCCAACCCCTAAAACTTTACCTTTTGATTGGAATGTTTAAATTATTTCTATTTAATGGATGTGCTTAGTTTTAAGTCTATCATCCTGCTATTTGTATTCCACTTTCACTATTTCCTTGTTATTTCTTTCCTGTCTTCTTTTGGATTAATTGAATATTTTGTCTGATTCCATTTAATCTCCTTATTGGCGTGTTTTATTATTTTGCTGGTTGCTTTAGTGCTCACAATACACATCTTTACCACAGTCTTCCTTCAAGTCATAACATACCATTCGGTAGGACCTTTCATTTCTAGCTTCTCAGCTTTTACAGCACTGTAGTTACACATTTTATGTACTCAGGTTACAAATTCCACAGTACAGTACATTGTTATTAGTTTTGTTTAAATAGTTAATTGTACTTTAAACAGTTTAAATAATAAGAAAACTGTATTTACCCCTGCAGTTGCCGTCATCCTTTTTTTCCCTGTATAGATGCATATTTCCATCTGGTTCATTTACCTTCTCCCTAAGAACTTCGTTTAACACGTCCTATAGTGTAGATTGTTGGTAATAAATTCCTCAAGTTTTTACATTTATAATTGTCTTTTTTCCTTCTTTGAAAAAAGTTTTCACTAGGTATAGAATTTTAGGTTGTCCTTTTTTTGAGGGGATGGGGAAGGGTCCTTTAAAGATGATGTCACCCTGCGTTATTTCCAGTAAGAATGTGCTGCCCTCTTTATCTTTGTTACTCTGTATGTAAAAGTATTTTTAATTAAAGATTACTTTTATAATTTGCATTTCATCACTCGTTTTGAGCAATTTGATTACGGTTTTATTTCGTGTAGTTTTTCTAGTATTTTTGTGCTTGAGATTTGTGGAGATATGGGTTTATAATTTTGATCAAATTCAGAACTTTTGTGTCCATTATTTCTTACAATATTGTTTCCTGTCGTCAGTCCCCCTTCTCTTCTCCTCAGAGACTCCAATTACAAGTATATGAACCCACGTGAAGTTGTTTAAAGCATCACTGATGTTCTTTTCATTTTTAAAAATTCTATTTCTCTTTATATTTTATTATGGGTCAATTTAACTTTTCTTTTATAATATCTAACCTGATGCTAATCCATTTTAGTGTATTTTTCATTTCACTGTATTGTAGTTTTCATTGCTAGAAGTTTGATTTGGGTCTTTTTTTATCCATATCTCTAACTTTGAGCATACAGCTTACAGTTATAATAAGGTCTTACTGTCCATTTCTGCTAATTTAAATATCTTTGCCAGCTCTGAGTCACTTTTGATTAACTAGTATCCTCATCATGGGTCATGGTTTTCTGCTTCTTTTTGTACCTAGTAATCTTTCAATGTTTTCATGTGAGGAATGGTACATTTTCCTTTTTTTGGTGCTGGATATGTTTTGATTTCTGTAAAAATTCTCGAACATTGTTCTGAGTACAGTTAAGTTAATTGAAAACAGATTGATCCTCCTGGGTCTTTCACTTTGGGTTTCTTTGGCAGATCTGTGGCATTGCAGGTCTAGGGCTAATCATGCCCTGTTATAAGTGATGATTCAGGACTTCCCTGAGTACTTTACCAATGTCCCATGAAATGTAAGCATAGTGTGTGTTTTTGTTTTCAAATCCGGCAGGTACTATTCCTAGTCCTGTGTGAGTGCCAGACACCATTCCCTCTAATCCTTTCAAGTGGTTCTTTCCCTGACCTAGGATAGTTTCCTCACCTTCCTCCACTGACAAGTAATCTGCTGATTATTCAAGAGGGATCCTCTGAAGATCTCTGGGGTTCTTTCTCTGTGCATACATGTTTTCTCTGGTACTCTGTCCTCTTAACTCTACCTGTCATGGTCTCCCTGGACTCTCTGCTCCATCTCCTCATCTCAGGAACCCAGCTGGTCCTACCTGGGTTCCCCCTCTCTAACGCAGCCTAGGAACTCCCTCCAGTCAGTCACCTGAAGTCATTGTCTGGCTCATCTCATTTGTTTCTGTCTCTTAGGTTATCACTGTCCTTCATTTCCTAGTGTCCAGTGTTTTGCAAACCATAGTTTCATATGTTTTATTTTTTCTTGTTGTTTCACGTGAAGGGGCAGATATGATCCTAGATATTCCATCTAGGTCAGAACAGAAATATATATATATATATATATATATATTTATTTTACCACTTTGATTGCTATTTTATCATTCCCAACTATGTCAACATCCTTCTTAAATCTCAGGACTCAAAACATAGCACTCCAGTAAAGTATCACCAAAATGTGTAGCACATTTATATTCTCTTATTTATATGGCATTTTTATTAATTCAAGCTAAGATTACACTAGACTTCTGATAGCAATATCACAGCATTGACTGAGTTTTCTATTTCTTCACTAACAGGGGTCCTCTTACACTGCTCACTTTTTCATTCACATCAACAATCAGCCATCAAAGAATTCCTATAATAAAATGCAATAATCCAGACAGATATGGTTTAATCAGCCTAGAGTTTAGCACGATCATTTTCATGTTCATCAGCATTGCATTTCTATTTATGCAGTCTACGATGTTATTTACTCTTTAAACCTATCTGACATAATTGTGTCACAAACAAGACACTTCTATTCCACAAATGTTGATAACACCCCTCCTTCATATTCTGTTTTTGTGTAGTTGTTCAAAGGCTATCTCTTTATTCCTCTGCAGAATATATTTATTTATCTTAATGTTTACTAAAAAACTATTCTCCCATCATGCCAACTTGTCAAGACCCTTTGGAATTTTAATTGTGTTATGTAGCTATCCCTCTTGTTTCAGTGCCATGGAAAAATTTAATTAACATGGCATGAATGTATTCATCAAAATGATTAATAAAACGTCTTGTTCAAGATAGGAGTTTCTGTATTAAACTATAAGCAGTTACAACTTATCAGAATAATTTTATGCAAATATAAAACAAATACGTGTTAAATCAGACAGAAGCTAGACAAGTTTGGGTGTCTGCATTATTATATCCTCTCATTCATTCAGATTATCATGAATTAAAAGGAAATTTAAGAGAGACTACAATTGTTACATGAAAAGCAGTGGACATTGTTAAAAAACAGTGTGTTTTGTTTAAGAAGGAAAGGTATAATTATCTGTGAAGTATTTGCTAAAAATAAAAACAAAATTCACAAGCAAGAACAAAAATTGTTCCATTTAGAGGAAATGGCAGAAAAGGATTTATAGGGCAGGGGTAGAGAAGTGAGACCTTATGCTTTTAACTTTTGTATCTTGTAAACACATTACTTTGTCAAAAAAGAAAAAGATTTATGAACAATAATGTAGGAGAAAAGATTTTGACAGCCTTAGGAAGTAGTTTTCCATAGAGATAGCTTTTAAAAAAGCACTCCTTCTGCTATTGTAACACAATTCATATATTTAAAAAAGCTATCTCAGCATATATGCACCTGTGGCAATTTTTAGATTATATTATTGTTCCAGTATCATCATATCAGTATATGCAGACATACGCACCCATCATATATGTATATGTATATATATATAAGTTTTCAGTAAGTGTGGAGTATAGTCTCTTATGGAATACACCATTGATTCTTTCATGTTATATTAAATTCTTTCAGTTTGCTCTCCATGATAATTTAATTTTGAAACTGAAAATTGTATTCTAAATTCAAATATATACTCCATGAAGGCTATCTACTGTTCTTTATCATAGTAGTTTATATCTTAACAATAGCTAAATATATGCTAGAAGGACATTAAGATAATATTGAGAAACTTTTTTACTGACATCAATTTCATTCTTATTTAATTAGTGAAGATGAAATCTTGAAAGAAAAGGATCGTAGAATCAGGTGAAATGACTAATAATATTAAGCATAAGCTCAGATAGAATTCTGGAATAAAAGCTGAAACATCATATGCAATTTGTTCATAGTTATTTTACTGGTAATTTTTATAAAAGAATGCCTGGAGGTAACAAAACATTTTAATATCTGAATGTGATATTACTTTTACAGAATGTACGTATTATGGAAAGAAATATTAGAGATTTAGTTGTAAAAAATAAAGTGTTTAACAATATGAAAATTATGTGTTATTAGGAAAGATATTTCGATTGGATGAGAATATTCGGTGGTAATTCTCAAGCAGACCACTATTAGCAATAGATACAGCAGTGTTCTTTTCCGTCTTATCATATATCCTTCTTTAAATGCAAAAATTTACTAAATGACAACATAATAGTTTGCTAAATAAAAACATAATAAAATGGCCTATTTTCTGTTTTTACTGCAAAGCACTACGCAACTACAATTTTTGGAAGATACATTTTCACTAAATTATTATGCTTCTAGCAAGTGTCCTCTTATATATGTGATTTGTTTTTAAAAGTCATTGATTACATAGATATTTTCTATAGGTCATAAATTTTGTCTTAATAAAATACTGTGTTTATACAAAATGCAACTCAAACTTAAGGAATATCTGCTTCTATTAGCCTTCCTGGATTTCATTCATAGGCAAAGGAATCAATATTACTTTAAATAAAATAACAGGACTATAATTAGGATAAGGAAGCCTGCAGAATATGGAATCCAGCTACTCCCAGCAAAAGAACCATAAGAAGGATGCATATAAATGTTGACTTTAGAAAGTCTGAGGAATGATCAAGATTTGTTTCTGAAGTAAACACATTTGCATGATGTTATGGGTATCATTAGTTACTCCCTCCCCATGACCATTTTTCCCCTTCTCTTTTAGCTTTAGCTGCATATGACTGCTCAGTTCAAGACTATAGACCTCCCTTGTAGCCAGCTGTGCCTGAGTTCTATCCGATGAGACGTAAGTGAGGCAATGTGTACAATTTCAGATGATGTATTTAAAAGAAATGGCCCTGCCCTCCACTCTATCTCCCAGCTCTCTGGAATGAGACTCATTAAAGTGACCTCTATACCTATGTTGGTCTTCAAGATGGAAGCTGTGATTTGAGAGTGGTGGAACCGCAAGACAGAAGAGGCCAGAATCCCCAATACCCTCACATCTCCATTCTAACCACAGATCACATATCAAACACCCATCAGAAAGAGAAACAGATTCACAAATATTGTGATATGCAGGAATATCCAGAATGAACATTTTGGAAATATAATTTCAACTCTTAGATATCTTTATTTAATACTTCCAATAAATAAGTGATAATGCCATGCAAATTTTTCAAGTATCATAATTATATTCCACTTAATTTCATCATCAAATTATTTATGCCTTCTGAACACCAAGCAGCTGGTTTCAGGGAAAGACAGGTGGAGGTGTGATGGTGAGAGAAAATTGGACCACTATTTAAAATGTGCTGCACATTTAGCTGCAACACTTTTTTTCATATTTAGCTGAATCATCTGATGACAAGCATTGCTTAGAAGTGGAAAATACTCTTGGAATTAAAAAAATTATTGATCAATAGTAAAGGAAAATACACGGAAAAAATTAGAAGTTTCAATTGGATGATAATTTACTTTAGATGATTCTGTAAAAAAAACTGTTTAAATACTTATTTTTTCAAGAGAGACGGGACATGAAAAGAGAATAACATAACCATACTTAAATCTTAAAAGTAATAGATAATCAGAACATAGGAAACCTAGAAATCCATTTTGCAAATTATTTTTAACAAATTCTAGCAATGGCTATTGAAATACAGTTAACTGCCTACAATAATATCAGAAGTAACCTCAGATATTTAATTAAATAAATGAATCATAATATCCTTATATTACCAGTGTATTAAAAGGATTAGCTTGTGGGGAGGGACATTTTAGCTATTTCCAATTATCCTTGAATATTTTGAAATATTCAGGTTATAAGGAAAACTTTCAGAAGAATAGAGGAAGTAAGGATGTTACCAGAAAGATGAATGTAGTGAAAAAGTAGATATTAAAGAAATATTGTTTATTGTATTTATCTGAAAATTCTGTTACCTTTTTGTAACAGTTAATTAGGTGGTCATTTTATGAGCCAGAAGAAAACAATGAGTTAGACAGATGCTATTTCTGAGAGAAATACTTCATTGAAATTTTGCATATTAATTTAAATGACTCAATCTTTATTCACTAAATTTGTTTCTGTCATTCCTCTATGGAAATAAATCTTTTAATTTATTTACCTTTTTCTTTGGATTTCTGTATCAGTCAGGGATGTCAAAGAAAAAATATCACAGTGAAAAGAGTATTTAAGAATATCCCTTAGCCCTATCTATACTTTTGTACATAGTTTCTTCATTCAATTCTTATTAAATACCCCTTTCCACTGCACATTTTCTCATACACATTAAAAGTAATTATATTGATGGATAAAATCTTACGTTTTACGTAAATGTACCCAAAAGTCCACTTTAATATTCAAGCACTGGAAAATGTTAGATAATAAAATCAGAGTATTCCTTCTGAAAATAGAACAATTTAAAGGATATATTTAGAGCATTCTTCTCTTTATGGAGTCCATAAAGTTAATAGAAAACTTGTAATTCAAAAAGTTCTCTTTTTTTGTTCATGGAAGAAACATGTAGGCTAATTTATGCATTTTTTCTTTAGTTGTTTACTCAAACTGTACTTAGGACAGCTCCAAACAAATGTAAGCATATACGAGCTGAATGATCAGTGTTCAAACATTTGTAATGAGCTTGAAATATATTCATATGTATGTCATATAAATATATATATATTTCATATTATAAGGTAGGCAAGTAACGGTTACATAAAAGGTGAGGAAAGAGAAGAACTGAAATGGACCATGACAGAAGCCAGAAAGCTAAAGGTACAATCTTACTATAAAAGGTAACATGCAAAAAAAATAGATTTAAGCAGAATATGAAGCATTTATTTAGATGATAAAGGAACTACCTTTGTTTGTTAGCTCTTCTTTAAATGTTTATTGAGATGAAAATTAAATAAGCTTATTAGTCAAAAATCAAATTTTCTATTCAAGAAATACTTCTTGAAAACTTCTGATAGGTTAGAACTGCTTAATCACTAAAGCTGCAGACATGAGCCAGAGAGATATAAATCCTTAAACTAAAGGAGCTTATATTTTAGTGAGGTATTCAGAAAATAAACAAGCAAACAAAAGTGAGAAGAAAAAGAAAGTAGGTTAACGTGGAAGAAAATGATGGAGAACATGATTATTTTGGATAAAGACTCCAATAATGTGAAGACAAGGAGGAGGAGAAAGGTGGCTGTTTTAGGGGAATGGTCAGGTTTGAGCCATCTGAGGAGATAACTCTTTAGAAAACTGAATACAGCTGTAAGCAAAACACATAGATCTGGTTAAAGTGCATGGCAGGCAGAAGGAAGAGAAGGTGTAAAAACCTGTGTGTTTAATAAAATCACCGTTTAAAAAACGGCAAGAGGACGGTTGGGATTAAAGCAGAAATTGAAATAAGTACTGAGAGTTTAAAGACAGGATGTATTCTGAATATTATATGATGTTATTGAAGGGACTTGAATAGAAGAGCCCATGGTCTGATTTTCATTTAAAAAATGTGACAGGCTTCTGCCTGAAGAATATAGATTGAGAGGCAGGGCAAGAAGAGTAAAATCAGAGCCATCAGTCAGAATGCTTCTCCATTCTTTCTGAGAAGCCAGCTGTTAACTTTGTTGGGATTTCCTTGTAAGTGATGAGCCATTTTTCTCTTGCTGTTTTCAAGGTTTACTCATTGTCTTTGGCTTTCATCATCCTTACTATGATCTGTCTGTATGTGGATCTCTTTGTATTTACCCTGTTTAGAGTTCATTAAGCTTCCTGGATGAGTAGGTTATTGTTTTCAATACATTTTAGGAAATTTTCAGGCATTATTCCTTAAGATATGTTTTCTGACCCTTTCTATTATTCGTCTACTTCTAGTATCCCCATTGCACATAAGTGCATGTCCTTAATGATGTCCCACATTTCTCTCTGAGGCTCTGTTCATTTTTCTTCATTCTTTTTTCTCTCTGTTCTTAGATTTTGTAATTTCTATTTAACTTTAATATCACTAATTCTTTCTTCTGCCAGTTCAGTCATTGTACTTTTCAACTCCAGAATTTTTGTGTCGTTCTTTTGTAATTTCTGTATCTTAACTGATATTCTCCATTTGATGAAATGCTTCATTTAATTCATACCTTCATTTAATTCTTTAAATATGGTTTCCTTTAGTTCTTTGAACATATATATAGTGGCTAGTTTAAGTATATTTTTAAAGACTTTCTCTGTTAAATCCCATCTATGAGCCAGATTTTCCTGTTTCTTTGCATGCCATACTTTTTTGTGGAAAATTGGAAAGTTTAGTAATATATTGTGGCAAATACGGGTATTGGTTCCTCCCATCTCCCTTCAGAGCTTGTTATTGTCATTTGCTTATTTCTTTTGTGACTGGCTGGATTATTTTACTGAAGTCTATTCCCACCCCCTGCCCCTCAGTGTAAAGCTTCTGTAGTTGTCCCTCAGAGGGTACGGCCTCGAGCATGTGCACAGTCACCCAGAATAACAGGGGTTTTAACAGTGCAATATTTGACTGTCTCTTTCCCTCATCACACCCAGCTGCTAAACTATATGAATTACTGGTTGATTGCTATATTGTTTTAAACAATGCCCTGGGGCATAAATTGTTTCATGGACTAATCCAATTAAATCCTGGCTCCTTTCCAAAGATAGTTTTTCAGATTTGTTCTGTCCTTCACAGAGCTCTTCTTAGCTATTTCTGTCCCTGGTTCTTTCTGTTAAATTAGATGATCTATGGTTTAGCTTATGTGTCTGATAAAGGTTTTGGCCTCTTCTTTATTACTTTTCACCACAACTCCATTATTTTTGAGAGTATGCTTAGCTTTGAAAGTCCTCTAACTCTTATGTAAACAAAATCTTCATTGGGCAGAGTTTTGGAATTCTCTGTTTTACAGCCCTTCTCTCTCCCTGGGCAAAATCTCTGAACTACAGCTGGAACAGAAGATAGTGGTTAAGTTTCTCTCTGAGTGACACTCCTGCTTAGGAGCCACACATTTGTCAGGGGTGAGGGTTGAAGTTAGCCTCTAGGACTTGCTTATCCTGACATGTGAATTCCATGCTATGAAAGAAGTGGAGTGTGGGTGATTGGGGCCCCTGTATGCTCAAGATTGAGCCTCCATTCTTTGAGTAGAGATTGAGTGGAAGAAGTGAACCCTCACCTCTCAGCTGAACTCACCAGGAACTTATCCTCTGCAACAGCTAGTTGGAGGGTGGGATGAGAAATATTAACATCCTCCCCATCCTGGGAAAATACCCTAATCCTTTACTGGGAGCTGGGTGGAGAGGGGGCCCTGTTCTTGGCTGCACCTGAGTGAGGTGGAATTTCCACCATACTGGGCTGGGTGGGAGAGGAAGTAAATGGCTCATGGTCCAAATAACACAGACTCTGTTTCTACTGAGTTTTAACAGAACTTCTTGAATAAATGTTTCTTCATTTGCTGTATGTCTTTAGAACTATTTCCTGAGTCTTCAAATTGTTGCTTTTAAAATAATTTTCAGCAGTTTTGCTGAAAATCAGGTCTCCCATCTCCTGACATAGTTATTCCAGAAGTGGAACCTGAGATAAACCTTAACATAGAGGGCTAAACCATTGGGGTGAATTGTAGGTCTATTCACTGAGAAAGGAGTTATTAAGGGGAAAAAAAAGGCAAGCATGTGAAAATCAAGAGCTCTTATTGAAACTAACTTCCAGTGCCTATTAAACATCTATAAACAGTTTGTTATATAAACGTGAATGTCAAGGTACATATTAATGCACATGTTATAAATTTTGGATTCAACATATAGATATTATTTGAAGCCATGATCCTGGATGAGAACCAGTTGAATGGATGTAAATAGAAAAGGATTCCCCTCAATTCTTTTCTTTTTTATTGTGCTCTGGAAATTTTTCACACAGAATACAGTTTAAGAGTCATTAGTCTGACCTCTGGAGCATGTAAATATTTAGAGAATAGAAAGAAGAGGAGAAGGCAGGGATATGGACTGAAAAGGTACAACTGGTGACCTAGAAGAAAAGCAAGAGTGTGGTTTCTCCAGTCTTATGAAAAGAGCTTTTAAGGAAAAGGCAATGACTGAATAAGTCAGATGATACTGAGAGATCATGTACGATGAGGTCTAGGACCACTGAATTTTGAGAAATTATGTTTATTCCAGATCTTGATAAGACCAATTAGAGTGGAGTAGTGGTAATAAAAGACTGATTTGACTGATTGATTGTTTGAAGTGGAAAACCTTTGTAGTCCAGATATGTAACTAAACTATTGATTAGATGTTATAGATGAAAAGAAACTTAAATATGATAAAGCCTAATTAAAAAGGAAATTTCTTCTTAGTCAATATTAGTCCATGCAAGCATATTGATTAAATTTTTTTACTGTCAACCATTAGTGTTGGGATGCTGCATTTTAGAAAGTACTAAATTTGGCTGTGCTCTAATAAATTCTGGTATGGTTTCAAATTAGAAAGATACTTTTATTATGTACACTTTACTTTGGTAGTATCATCAAGTAAACTGATCCACAATCACAAGAGATGAAGCATACATAGCGGAAATTGTAGTCCAGGGCCTTTCTCTACTAAAACAACAATGTTTTTCTTTCCTTTTAGAATATCTATTTTTAATGCAAAAACTGTCAGCTACTTTTTAAAAATGTACTTGTGAGGACCCACAGATTGATCGGGATGCCTCTAGTAAGGAAGTAGCAGTGATAAACATAATCAAACAATCAGTATAGATTCTGGTTTATCAGCTGTGTACAATTGTTTAGTAAGTCCAATATAGTATCTCATTTGGTAGAGAAACTTTTTTATTGTCATATACTCAGCATTTAGCGTAATATCTAAAATACAGTGGATGTTTAAGAAATCCTTTAAAAAATGACTGATAATTAATAATGTGGATCATATAAGGCTGAAGAAACATGGTTTAAAAACCAGCTTAATATAAATGAATGCTTCTTTGTGTCAGAATATTTGTGACCAGGACAAGAGGGTGTGGTATATGAGATTACAGAAGTGCCATTGGGAGAGGAATTGTTTATCATCTACTGATACAACATCACAGACAATGTAGACTTTGCCTATGCAAACCTACATTCAGACTCAACACCTGGAATCAAGACTCATTCTTGAATATCCAGCAGTTTGTTAAATTCTTAATCATTTTAATGATTTTTTTAGATTCTTCATTATTCTTTGAATAAACTTGTATTACATGTAAATGATGACAGTTTTATCTCTGATTCTATTACACAGAATATCATTTACCTTTTATTTTCTAAAATGAAATTGATATTTCTGTATTGACCTTGCATCCAGAGACCTTGATACATTCATTCCTTAATTCCAGGAGTTTCTTTGTGGATTCTTTGGATTTTTCTACATATGGAATCATGTCATCTGTGAATAATCTAGATTTGTTTCTACCTTTCCAATTCTTATAATTTATCCAATTCTTTAATTATCTTTTCTAGTTTTATTCCTTTGGTTAGGAGCTCCAGAACAATGCTAATTAATAGCAGGCATCCTTCTCTTCTTCCTTTTGTTACAGGGAAGGCTTTCAATACTTCATCATTAAGAATCAGGTGTTCAATAGGTTTTTGTGGGTCCCTTTATCAGAGAAAAGAAAGTTTGGTAAATGGTCTTCTCATGAATCATGTTGAATTTTGTTAAACAATTTTTGTCCCTATATGAGATAATCCTTTTTTCCTCTTTCACACTTCAAAGATGGTTAAATACATTTACTGATTGTCTGACATAAATTACCCTCACATTCCTTGAGCAAACATGGTGTGCTCATGTTTTGCTTAGGCTTTTTGATTTTATGTTTATGAGTAAAATTATCCTGTAATTTTTATTTCATGTACTATTTTATAAGGTTTTTGTGTCAGAATTATACTAGCTTCTTGCAATCAGTTGGAGATGTTTTCCATTATGCTGTTCTCAGTAAGAGTTGTAATATCCAAATTACTTCTTTCCTGAATAGTAAAGACTAGAATTTGTCCGTGTGTGTACATGCTTGCGTTTGTGTATGTAAAGATTTTAAATTATTTATGTAATTTCTCTAATATAATAAGAGTGTTTAGGTTTTCTATTTCTTCTTACATCAATTTGGTAAGCAATACTTTGCAGGCATTTTATCAAGTCAACCAAATTTTCAAATTTATTAATATAAAGTTGTTATAAAATATTTGTACCATTTGAATACCTACAACGTCTGTAGTAACGTCTTTTGTTCATTGATAATATATATACTGTTGCTTTTTAAATGTTTTATTATTCAGTTTCACCTTAGTCAATTTTATTAGTTGTTTTAAAAAATCTACCTTGGGCCTCATTGATCTAACAGATTATAGGTTTGCATTGTGTTTCATTAATATCTACTCTTCGTTATTTCCTTCCATTTACATTCTGAGGGTTTATGTTTTTGTTGTTTTATCATTCTTGTTTTTTATCAGCATAGATGTTTGACTGTTAATTTTTAACCTTTTTTCTCTTCTAATATAGTCATTTGAGGCTATACATTTCCCTGTAAGTACTGATTTGGGCATTTCACAAGTTTTGATAATAATATTGTAATTATTGTTCAGTTTGGAACACTTTCTAATTTCAACTATCACTTAGAATTTGGCCTATGGCTTATTTTAAAGTGAGTTTCTTAATGTCTAAACGTATGAGGATTTATCAGTTAACTCTTGTTATTTATTTCAAGATTAATTGCACTTTTGTCAGACAAAAAACTCTATAATTTCCATTCTGTAGGCTTTTAAGATTTGCGTTATGCTAGAGTAATGATCTGCTTTTTAAAATATTCACTTGAATAGATTCAAATAAAATATTCAATTAAAATATTCAGTCATTTCACAGTATATGTAAGTCAAGTCATTATGCTGTATATCTTAAATTTATGCAGTACTGCGTGTCAATTATATCTCAATAAAACTGGAAAAAATATTCAGCTCCAAAGAGCTATTATATCTATTATAGAGTAGTTGGATTAAGGGCTCAATGTATGACCAATATGCCAATTTTGATGATAATGTTTTAATTCCTTTTTTTGCTTGTGTTACTGAGAACCGATTTTATAATCTCCCATCAAAAATCTGCATTTAGCTATTTCTTCTTATAGTTTTCTCAAATTTTGCTTTGTTTTGACACCATGTTTCTATAACTATAATGATTTAAAATGCTAAATATACATGGTGAGTCAATTTTTATCATTATGAAGTAACATCTTATAGGTTATTAATGCTTTTTAACTTAGAGGTACATTAGCATTGTTCTGTTTAATATTTGCATAATATATGATTTCCTACCTTTTGAATGAATTTTTTCAATTCACATTTTAGTTTTGTATGACATAAACTCCTAATAGTTGTTTGCTTTTTTTAGAAAAAGATTTTATTTTTCCTTTTTCTCCCCAAAGTCTCCTGGTACATAGCTGTATATGTTTTAGTTGTGGGTCCTTCCAGTTGTGGCATGTGGGATGCCACCTTAGCACGGCCTGATGAGTGGTGCCATGTCCATGCCCAGGATCTGACCCGGCGAAACCCTGGGCCGCCAAAGCAGAGCACACGAACATAACCACTTAGCCACGGGGCTGGCCCCTGAGTTTGCTTTTGTACCTAGCCTCATAATAATTGATTTTTAAACTGGAATATTTAGTCCATTTGTATTTAGTGTAATTACTGAGATACGTCAAGCTACATCTCATCTCATTTAGTGCTTTTTATCTCTTTTCTATTCTGTAAGTTTCTCTACCCTTTGTGGCATTTTTTAAATACCTGAGTATTATGTTTCATAACTATATTTTTACTGTACTAATTTAATATTTACTATTCTCTTACGTTAGTGGTTATCCTACAGGTTAAAAGTGAAAATTTCATTTATGAAAATCTAAAATTATTTGATTACTGAAGATGATTTGAGATAATGTGACCTCAAAATGCTTGATTTCTAATTTATTCTTCTCCTAACTTATATTCAATTACCTATATGCATTTTATCTATCTATATTGTTTAAACTGAACAAGATATTATTATTGCTTAAAATATTCAACCCTTATTATATTTATTTGCATGTCTTCAACTATGATTTTTTACAATTCCTTCCTGTGTCTCTGGTATTTGATCTGTGACAATTTCCTTGTTCTTTAAAATAGCCCTTTATAATTCCTTAAAATGAATTTGTTGGTGATTAGTTCTCTCAGTGTTTATTAGTCTCAAAATGTCTTTTGCGTTCAATCTTGGATAATAATTTTGCTGGTCTTAAAATCCCAGGTTGGCATTTCTTCCCCCATAACATTGAAAATATATTTTATGGGTTATGTCCCCATAAAATAAAAAAATGAATAAAAAATAAAATTTGTATGTGAAGTGCCAGCCCCCAGTATCTCAGACTGTGGCCTTATCAGAAGATAGAGACTTATCTGGGGATAGAGATAATGTTAAAATTAGATCATTAGCATGGACCATCCAATGTGATTGGTGTTCTTATTAAAAGGGAGAAATTTGGACATAAAAATATGTATAGAGGGAAGGTGATGTGAAGAAATATAGGGAGAAGATAGCCACCTACAACCCAAGGAGAGAGGCCTGGAACGGATCCTTACCTCCCAGCCCTCAGAAGGAACCAACTCCCCAACACCTTGATTTTGGACTTCTAGTCTCTAGAACCGTGAGACAATACATTTCTGTTTTTTAAGCCGCCCAATGTGTGGTACTTTTATGGCAGTCCTGACAAACTAATAAATATCCCATTGTTCTCTTTAAGGTTTATGTTTAGAGGTCAGCATCAGCTTAAATACTGTTCTTTAGTAGTAATTTATCTTTATTCTCTGAGTGTTGCTCCCTTTTTATTTTGGTGTTTGGAGTATTCACTATGATGTTATTAGGTGATGAGATTTTTGGGGGGAGTGGACTTAGCATATATTGAGCTTCTTGAGTTTGTGTCTTCCATCATTTCATCTCAACTTTGCTTGTTTCATTTGTGCTCTCCTCTGTTAGAAATTCTCAGTAAATATATATATTAGAAGAACATGGATACTCAAGTGTTTCAGCAACTTTTTTTGAAAACATTTTCCTTTCTCCATAAAATGGTTTGGCTTCCTTGTAAAAATATCAATTGACCATATACATATGCATCTATTTCTGGGCTTGCTGTTCTGATAATCTAATATATTACCTATTCTTATGGCAATGTCCCACTTCCCTGACCAATGTAGTTTTATAGTGTATCTTGAAAAGAAATAGTGTAAAATCCTTCAGTTTTGTTCTGTCTTAAATATTATTTTGACTATTCTAGATCATTTACCCTTTCTTAAAGATTTTTGAGTTAATTTATCAAAATTATATTTTATTGGACTTTCATATTTCTTTTTTCTATTTTTTATTTATGTTTTTTGAAACTCTATTATTCAGTACTCTTATCATTATGAAGTAACTTTCATTATCTTCAGTAATCTTCATTGCCTTGAGGTTTACTTTGCTATTATTAATATAACCATTCCAGTTTCTTATCATTATAGTTTTTCTAGTCATATATTTTTACATATCTGAGTTTTTACATTTAAAGTGTATCTCTTATAAGAACTGTAAACTTTCAACTTATTTTTAAAATTTTTATTAAATATTTATTGCTTGTTTATATTTAAAATGTAACTATTGATATGTTTCTATTTAAGCCTACAAATTTGCTGTCTCTTTTCTGTTTTTCTTCTCTCTCTTTCTTTCCTTTTATCCTCCAATCCTGCCCGTTTTGTCAACTGATTGCTTTTTGGTATTCTGCTTTATCTTCTCTATTGCCTTTTTAGCTAAGCTCATTTTTATTGTTGTACATGTCACTGAGGCTGGTATTTTTTCCCTCTGGTCTTTGTTTTCTCCATGTTTCACTTTGGATAGTTGTATGTACATCCTTTCAACTTCACTGATCCTTTCCTCTCCAGATTATAATATGCCAATTAAATTCATTCAGTGAATTTTGCACTTCAGATATTGGATTTTTTAGTTCTAGACATTCATTTATCTTTTTTATTTCTTCTTTATCAATTTTTATTTCTCTGCTGAGATTCCTCTTCTGTTTATTAATTATGTCCATATTTTCCTTACATCCTTGAACATTTTTATAATAAATTCATATCTTTGTTTGCTAATTCCAGCATTTGAGGCAAATCTGGGCCTGTTTTTATTGACTGACTTTCTCCTGGTTAGGACCATATTTCCCTTACTCTTCGTATGTCTAGTAATTTTTTGAGAAGCTGGATTTAGTTGTCTTCTTTTAGAGAATGTTTTTGATAGTAAGGAGACAAGTAGTTAATTTATTGGCGTATCAGCTTGATCCTGTTGAGGATGGATTGTAGACTTGTTAGGGTGGACCTACAGTAGCCTTTACTCCAGGGATAGCATAGCTTAGCTCTGGGGTCTCCTCAGTGTGCAGGTTGTCTGGAGAGGTATCTACACACTAACTGGTTGGAAGTTGAACATCTGCTAGAGATTTACAATTTTTGTAAACTTTGTTAAACTTATATATACCTTAGTAATTCTTCTCGAATAATCATCATGTAATATCACCCTGTGTATGTACAGTATTTGGATAAAAACTTAAAAGCATCACTGTGCAAATTTCTGGGTCTCCTTCTAAGCTCAGCTCCTTTTCTCCATTTACACTGTCCCTTAAGTTCTATCCATGTCAGCATTCCTGAAATCTGATTTCTCTTTCCTCCACCCACCAACACCACTGAGCTCTATTTCCCTGTGCTTTGATTTGCAAATGGTCCCCAGGAATAAACTTGAAATGACTAAGGAGTTCACCTTGTGTTTTCTTTTCTCAGGGATCACCACCCTGTTCTGCCTCTTGTCAAAAATATAAAAGACAATTGATCTATATTTTTGCCTAATTTTATAATTGTTTATGTGAGAGGGTAAGTCCAGAACTCATTTTTTCCATTATGGCCTTTCTGAGTATGTTGTCAATAGGGTTGTTAACCAATAATTCTTTTTCATTTAACTTCGTTGCAGGATTATACCTTACTTTTCCGAAACAGACTTGGTAATATAGTTTTCAGTGGTCTATAAAATAAAAAGTGCTATATTATTTCCAAATGAAAGTTGAGACAGTGACCAAGTGTGCCATATCTTTCCCTTTTTGCCACAACCTTGAAAGCGTGTGTTGAGATGGAGACTGCATCATTTGGGTCCCTGAGTGATTACTGTGATCAAAGCCCCCTGCTGACTCATGCTGGAAATTGGCATGAACAAGAAACAGTTTTGCTGGGCTAAATCACTCAAATTTGGGGGATTGACTTACTGCAACATAAACTAAATCATCTTTTCTGATATAAGAACTTTAATTCAAGTACCCCATGTGATCATTTCCCAGAAACCAAAGTTTGTTTAATGCTTCTTTGGGAATCAGAAATAATGCTTTACAAAGCAAGTAATTCTAAGAATTCCTTGTAATCACGAAAATAACCGTTAGCTATAACAAATCAATAGCACCATACAGTTGCCTAACAATATCACAATTTATTACGGTCAGATTATAATAAAAACTCTATTTCATAATAAGATTGCTTCAGTTGTTTATCTTGAGGTTTATTCTTGTTTAGTGTTCAATTCATTGATTTATAACACCAAAAACAGGTTCTTCCTAAATGAAATTCAGAGACAAGACAATAAGGCTGACCATTGTTAAAAGGAAATATGAAACAGTTTTTATGTAAAATCCAAATATCAATAAGCACACCTCAATAGTCTTCTTAAAAAGTATGAAAGGTAGTATAAATAAATACAGTAGACGTTACTCTGTAGAGAAGGTAGTAATTTTTTGATATTTTCAAGAATACAATTCTCTAGAATGGTTTCTGTGTAAGTTCTCTTACATTAGAAAAGTAAATACGTGTACTGTTAAGATGGCTTTCAGAATGATGTAGAGGTGATAAATTAATTGTCGAAGTAGTTAGTTTTTGAAAAGGGATAAAAATAATTTTGAAATTTGACAGAGAATTTATACTTATTGGTATCCATAAGGTTGTATTATTAGTTGAATGCATCTGAAAATTGTCAGACCACGACTAACAAATTGTATTACATATAATTTAGAGGACATGGCATAAAAATATATTAGCAAACTGCACCAACTCATTTTTTATGCTTGTGTTTGGTATGTAACATGGATACATCTAAGATGTTAATTGTTATTTAAAAGCAAATGCATGTTAGAAAGGAAAAGAAAAAAAATGTATGAAGAATGTATACAAAACTATCCCGGTGGATGTGTCAAAATGTAGCAGAAAACCAGGGCAAGCGGGTGGATAACAAAGTGGGAAAAATTCTGAGTAGTTACTAGGTTTTCTTATGAAAAACGTATTAGAAATAAAAAGTAATAGGCTGAAATGGGAAAAATTTTGTCAGATATTATCAAGAAATGGCTTTTAAACTCCCATGTTCTACCCATATAACTTCCATAAATTCTATAGCATCATTTTAGACATTATTAATGTCTGCTGAGAAGAAGTTAAGGAAAGAGAGATTACCAGAGGACACTAGGAATTTTTTTTTCTTCTCTCTCTCTTACAAAAGCACTTACCAAAAATGCAGTTATAAGCAATCTCCTCTCATTACTTAAGTATTCATTCATTCACTCACTCTTATATAATAATTCTATCAGACAATATTTATTTACTGCATGTGACATGCAATTTTTTTGTTTCTAGTTTTCCTTTACGCATTGAAAGAGCGTGAATGACCACGAAGTGTAAAAAATTTGGGGAGAATTATATTTCACCCACCAACTTTGTGCCATCCACAAATTTGAAATGCTGATATTTTATGTTTGTATACTATGTAAAAAACAGACTATTTTGCACATGTGTTGTTCATTTTGGCTCCTTAAACAAACAATAGGTGAAGGGCATCTGTTTTCATTTCTCTTATAAAACATGGTCAGTAGAAGTGGGTTAAACAGACGAATTTTACCTGGTCCTCTCAAAATTCAGAGAGGCCAGGCCCAGGAAAAAATACCATACTAGTTTATGAAATGACTGGCTAAGAATCATAAAAGTATTATTATTATTATTTATTATTATTATTATTTTATTTTTAGGAATCACCAAAGAGACCTAAGAATACAAGTGTAAAAGATTATATTTATACCATTAAGACTAGGTTTGTAATTGTCTAAGTAGAAATTTAGTTTGCCCAATACAAAGGCGATAACAGAATTTGCCCCGGGATATTATAGTACCCCTCCCCACAGCATAAATTCAGGAAATCTTAGAGCATATTTTTTCTTTTAATTAAACACTGAAGAATTTTTTGTGGGGAGATACAGTTAAAGGTGGAAGATATCTAGAACTTCTATTTTATAAAGATGGGCATGACAGAGAGGGAGGGAGGAAGAGAAAGAGAAAGAGAGAATGCATGGAAACTTAAAGAAGACAAGAGAGAAAGAGTGAAAAAAATGCAATGAAAAGAAACCCAACTCCAAATTTATGAACTGTTTAACATGGGTGTGGTGGGTGAGTAATTTATTGATCCATACAATTGGAAAGTTTAGGGCTAGATTAATTTTCTCTCTGACTGAATCGAGTTGTTTAGGCAATTATTCAGGAGTATCTCTCTGTCCTTCTCTTTCTCTTTCTGTTCCTTTCTCGCCTTTTCATTGATTGGCTGAATTCTCAGGCAGACATTTGCTATGTGGGAGTATAGCTAGCCTTAAAAGCTTCAAGTTTATGTTATGCTCAGTGTCTATGATCTGAAAAGAAGAATGTGCCTCTTTTTCAAAACTTAGAGCAAAAATCAGGAGGGTGTTTGCGTCATGAGCTTATGTGTGAATTAATTGCTTTGGTCATAGAGAATAATACCCCTATGAGAACTGGACCAGTTCTAGAGAGACTCAGCCCCACAGGGCCGCATGGACTGACTGTGGGGAGCGTAATGTCAGTAAAGGAGACTGAGAAGCACTGACTTAACAGAGATGTTTACTCCAACAGTAATCGGGGAATTATGAAATTGAAACCATAGTGACATACATTTTACACACTTAGAGTGGCAAAAATTACGAAGTCTCGTAATGCTGAGTGATTGCAATGATGCAGAGCTAAGGAATTCTTATACTCTGTGGCAGGAATGTTAATCAATACAACCTGTTTGGAAAGCAACTTCCTCTTATCTAGTAAGTTTGACCTACATTCTGGGATATCCAACCCTCCCCCACCTAAGTATAAGCCCTAGAAAACTCTTGTCTGAGTGTAAAAGAAAACTTGGAAAAAAACATTTATAGCATTGTTGTTACTGATTCTGATATCCTAGAAACAACCTACAACATTATCAGTGGAAAATGGATCACTAGCTTGTGGTATATCCATATGACAGAACATAGCAGTGAAGACGAATAAACCAAAGCTACATGTATAGAAATTAATGTATCTAATACTTTATGAAAAAAAACTAGTCATTGAAAAATACAAGTAATATAAAGGTGTGTGTATAGACACACACACAGTAGGTACATATATGTATAATTCAAGACACGTGAAACTAAGAAAAATGTTTTTTTTTTTAAAGACTTTATTTTTTCCTTTTTCTCCCCAAAGCCCCCCTAGTACATAGTTGTATATTTCTCATTGTGGGTTCTTCTAGTTGTGGTATGTGGGACGCTGTCTCAGCGTGGTTTGATGAGCAGTGCCATGTCCGCGCCCAGGATCCGAACCACCGAAACACTGGGCCGCCTGCAGCGGAGCGTGCGAACTTAACCACTCGGCCACGGGGCCAGCCCCAAGAAAAATGTTTTTTAAGGATTCATACAAGAGTAGTAAAATTATAAAACGGGAGTGATAAAAACTCACTTGAGGATAATGTTGACATCTTGAGCTCCCCCGGATGAAGGGAGATGTGATTAAGGAAAGACTACACTGCGGTTTCACCTATGTTGGTGACAACAGCTATTTCTTCAGCTAGGTGGTGGCAGGGAGCCTCCGACAGGGATACAAGGGTGAATGTAGACTCAGAGTTCCTATCGCTACTTTATTTGCTGGAGGAAAAATGGTTACTCATCCAATTCCAAAAAAGAAGACAATTCCTGTGCGGAAAAAGAAACAAGGATTGGTCTCTGGCAGGATCCTATGAGGACTGCAAGTGCTGAAGGCTCAATATCTCTTCTTCTGAGAGGAGCCTCCCTTGCTGGCCCTTGGTGACCCAGCTCTCCTTCTGACTCTTCTCCTCTCCCCGAGGATGCTCAGCATACTCTTCCTCGTGTGAGTTTTTAGTGCCACCCATAATGTAACTAAAGCAAAGTACAGTGCTTATTTCTATTTGTATTTCATGAAAGCAGCTTATTTTGTTTTGTTTCAAACTTGGTTTTGTTTTTTTTGAGCCCATGATAATTCTAAATTAGGAATTTCAGAACACTGAATTTACTTAACTGTATTGAAGCTTGGTTTTGTTTTTCTCATGGGAATTTCCAATCTTTTAATAATACTTTTGTTCCAGATCTTGAAAATATTGACAGACATATAAAATTAGAGTTATATGGGAAGAAAGGATCCATCATGATATGCTCGAGGAAAACACACCGGAGATAATCAGACATATTCATTTTGATCTTTGCCTTGTTTTCTTTAAATTAGGACTAAACAGTGCCAAGAAGCCCCATGGAAATATATTTTTTGAGCACTTTAGAGACTTTTATTGAAGAGAATTTTCCAACTCATGTGTTTGACTAATTTAATGTAGAAAATGCAAAGACAGTAGAGAAATTATTAAAGCCTTTCTACTTGTCAGCAAAACGTGCCTTTGGCTACTAAATATGACTGTAAGAATTGTGAACGTTCCAGAAAGGCAATGGAGCCATCTCTGAGGGGAACAAGAAACTGGTTGTTGTTTTTGTTTGTTTGCTTTTAAAGAATATATACAGAATATATATAAAGAATGTATAAGAATATATACAGAATATATATAAAAGAACCAGAGAAAATATTTGGATGTATGTTAGATACTTTATTCCTTTTATGGAATGTATTATTTTGCTTACATGTTTTCTCTCTCTTTCCTGCCAATTCTCTTCACTTGTTCTATCCCTGACTGCCCTTTGATTTTGAAGTTGCTGACATGAGCTTCCTCAGAGATATTCCTAAGGAAGCATTTAGTCTTCCTACATCAGTTAGCAAGTTGGTGTTTAAGATGACTAATAAAATATAGAACTGCCTGGATAATTCCACCTCCCATGATCTATTTGCTCGGGAATCAGAGCTTCCTACCAAGAATCATTCAGGCATTTTGCCCTCCTGCAACTCTGGAAGCATCACTGGGTGAGATGAAATTGAACTGGACATTACTGCCCCTCTGAACAACTGGATCCTGACTTGACTCAACCCAGAGAATATGTGATACTCGGAACATGAAAAACAGAAAAAGACACCCCGAAGCATGTTAGGATATAGTAAATTCAGTTTCATATAGCCTAATATATTAGCTTTAAATATAAACATTCACAACAAAGCAATATATGTCCAATTACATATATTTATTATTTTCCATTTACAGAAAAGAAAAGCAGTGTATGGAGCACAATATACTCAAAATTATTTTCTGATTTAAAATGTTTATTTACTATCAATGCATTGCTAATTGCTTGCAATTTTGCCTCCTGTAATTATACTAATATGTTGAATAAAGTGTAATCTGCAGTATTAATTTATAAATCTATTTTTTCAATTGGATGATTCTACATGCAATTATTTATGGCATAGATGCATCCCTTCTATTCTGGGTGCATAAATATTTTCTTATTTGCTGTTCTTTATTTAAATTTAATGAATTAAGATTGCAACTCATGTTGCCATACCCACTCTACTAATATTTCTCATAGTTTATGTGACACACAATATAGCAATTTTATGTTAATAAAGTATCTCCCATATAATGACATTAAGTATTATGCCAAGAAAAGTCTTACTGGTATGTGTACATATAATGTGTATGTATGTGCTTGTATATAATACATTTATATGTGTTTATACATATATACAGTAATTGAATGCACTTTGATGTCATTAAATCAGTGATACATTTTGTGGATCAATTCATCCAATAATTAAGTATATTTGAAGGAAGAAACATAGTATACATTTTAAGGTTTTATGTGTATAATATCTATAATATCTTTCAGGTGGTTCAGATTTAATGTATGCTTGAGTGTCTTGAAAATAGATTGAAACACAGAGGCCTCAAAACTCAGAAGTTACATTTATCCACACATTGGCTTTTTGAACATCATCCAGTTGGGTTACTATGGTTCAAAGATTAAAAGCACAATGTTGGAAGGATAGACCAGGATTAGAAGAAAATACACTCAACTGAATACAAGCTGCCGAAATATATTTGAAGATCAAATGCAATGACTGTGACCAAGAACAATAGGTCTGCCATGGTTTCTCTAATACTGTCATTAAATTCCATAAGGATAGTTCTTTGCTTAAAAAAAAATTTACAAGACAATAGATTTTAAAATACAATTCACACTGTTTTGAACTTGACGTCCACAAGATTAACACCAGTTTTATCTTATTTAGCATTGTCCCAGTTGAAGCTTTTCAAATTTTATATGTGGACCTGAAAACATGTAGGTAGTTTCAGAATATAAGAAAATTATACATCTTATTTTCAGAGCAATTATCTCTCACATTATCAGAGTTTGGAATTAATTTTTCTTTTGTCAAGACCTCTTTAGAAGCTATGGAGATGGGAAGGTGTAAGTTACTAAAGCCGATGGGGTAGAATTGAGAGGAGGGCTGAGACGGGGTTGAGGACAAAGGAAAGGGACAGAAAGCTGAAGTCTAGTGCTCATTCACCCACCTAACATTCGTCTACTAAGTGTCCACTAGAAACCAGACACAATTTTAAAGTTGGAGGATATATTGGAATACAAAGATAATCTCATGTTTTGAATTTCAGAGGGTCGTATATTTAACAAATGATAGCAGTACATTTTCTTAGTCCGTTCGAGCTGCTATAACAAAATGACATAGACTGGTTGGCCTCAACAACAGAAATTTATTTCTCGTGGTTCTGGAGGCTGGACGTCCAAGATCAAGGAGCCAAATGACCAGTGTCTGCTGAGAGGCTGCTTCCTGGCTTGCAGACAGCTAGCATTTTATTGTTTATTCACTTGGCAGATTGCAGAGAGAAAGAAAGCAAGCTTACTTGTGTCTTTTTATAAGGGCACTAATCTCATTTATGAGGGCTCCACCCTTATGATATAATTACCTCCCAAATGCCTAATATCATCACATTGGGGGTTAGAATCTCAACATATGAATTTCAGACACACAGAAGCATTCAATCTATAGCATATGTAAAGATAAAAAAAGAAGTATGCAAAAGTGTCATATGCCTAGATCCCTGGCTGGGCTGGATTGTGCCTGATGAGAGTTTCTGATGTTGATAGCAGAGGAGAGATGTTCAAAATCTTAACAAGAGGGGAAGATATAGATCCACATAACAAAAGAGACAAATTGATGTTCTGGAAATAACAATTCCTCAACCTCTGACCAGTTTAATCTTCTTGTTGAAGCCCTCTTAGCTCTCAAATTAATTATGTTTTCCAAATATGTGAGTAGATTAATGTACAAAATTGTCCAACAGATTGGAAATAGATTTCCAATTTCATGATGTAATTACATTCGTTTAATACTATATTTTAATAAATCAAGAAAATTATTGGTTAGAAGATACATTGGGAAGTACTAAAAAGAACAAATGTAGCTATTTGCAAGATTGATTGTAATACGGCTTCGCAATCAGTGATAATAGAGGGGGAACAAATTTCAATATTAGAATCTATGAAATGTAGAGTAAGTAAAGCTTCACAACTGAATAATGCTTTATAAGTATGTTGTGATGAGGAAACTGTGGGTCCTAGTGTCTGTGTGCAGAGAGAAAACATGAGAGCCATTCAGTCCACAAGTATTTATTGAGCACCCAGCCTGTGCCAGGTATAATGCCAAGTCTTTGGGTTGCAACCAAGAGCAAACCAGGCATTGTCTCTCCTTGTGTATATGCAGAGTTTTTAACTGGCTAAACCTACAAACCTTATTAGGACTATGCCAGGCATTTAGAGACCAGATCTATGCCCAACCATCCTAGCCCAGCAATACTCTATCAAATTAGACAGCCTCTTGAAAAGGATAACAATTAAAAATATGATCCAGGTGTAAAACACTGCAGAGATTAACAAAATAATATATATATTTCTCTTCTTTTTCTAATAAAAAATACATGTTAATGGTTTCCTGTCTACCAGTTTCATTTTCAAACCTTTCCTCTGATCATAGGAGCTGATGCTGTGGAAGCTCAGTGTAAAAGATTTGAAGTGAGAGCGAGTGAAGATGGCAGGGTGCTGTTTTCTGCAGATGAAGATGAGATTACCATTGGGGCTGAAAAGCTGAAAGTTACAGGTACTGTAGATTGACATCTTGGCACATTGTTTACTCCTTGAAAGAATATGCAACTGAACAAGAAGCTACTTTATAAGATGTATGATTCCATGGCTAAAATTGAGTCTTGCATAATATCATGATATCACATCATTTGAGTTTTGAATAGTCTTCAAATACGAAGGTACTGGTTGTGGTTGCAGAAGAGAATGTAAATAGTAGCCTTAGTGATATAAAAGCAAAGCCGTGTGTCTCCGGTGGGGATAGATGGAGGGAAGTGGGTGTGAATGGTGGAAGAAAAAGTAGAATCCAGACACTAAGGCTGACTAGAGGTGGTAGACAAAGAACACTTAGAGGGGTTATTTAAAAGTAAAAGATATGCAAAAGAAGAACTGAAATGTAATTATCAACTTTAGAATGAAGTAGAGGGGAAAGGTTATAATCACAAATAAACTAAATTCTCGCTGTTTAAGGAATATAATTACCCTCAACACTATGTAAATCAAGAAATAGTGCTAATCACACATTATTTAGAAGTTATTAAAGTCATTATTTTAATATAAAGGGCATTAAAGTCAACTACCAGCTGAAATTAAAAAGCAAAAACAAAAACAAAATAGTTAAAAGCAGCCTGGGAGTGGGACTAATTGATGAAGACTATTTTAAGCACAATCTTTTTTGAATTACTTGATTTGCAACCATGATACATATTATGTTGACAAGTATTTTAAAAGTACCCAAGGAGGCCTATATTTAAGCAAAAAACAAAAAGGAAAAAATGAAATACGTTTGACTTAGTGTTTCCCAAACGCTTGAGTTTGGGAATACCTTGTGGGATATTGATCATATCTATTGAGGTCAAACTGAGGCCTCTGGGCAATGTGAGAGCAGTCAGCACGGTAATTAAAGAAAACAGGCTCTGCTTTCAGGCTGTTTAGGTTGAATCCTACCTCTGCTCTTCGATATTTTAAATAAACTCTCTGTGCCTCCAATTTTCCTTCATCTAAACGATTGAGATGATGATGACTTTAGTGCTCAAATTACACTAGTGCGCGTGTGTGCCTATGTGTGCATGTGTGTGTTCAGAATGTCCTTGACACATAATGAAGACATTGTAAAGGTTAACTCTTCATTTTTCTTAACAAAGAGAATACTAATATTGTTAATGGCCCAGATATGAGAGCCTGTGTGGATTTCAAGAAAGGTGTACTATTAAATGGCAATGGAATTCAACAAAGATTGTTGAATGGGGATCCTCACTGGGCATCCGTGGGCTCGGTCACAACCCACTACCACCATCCCTACTGTCGTCCATGACCTCATTTCTCTCATGAGAGTATCCTGTTGAGAAGCTGGAGCTTGCACCATCGAGTTGGTGTTTGGAGTGGTCCTCACGACTGCCCATTTGACTCATTTCTTTTTCTTTCTTAAGACTCCTGGAAAAAGTCAGGAAAGGAGGCATGCGTGTGGGGCAAAAATTGACTTTCTTGAGTTGGGGGACAGGGCAATAAAAGCTTGAGGGTTTTTTGTTGGCACAAAGCACAGACAAATCGGAAAGGACATTGACTTTAGGGCCCTTGGCACTAGTATTTTAGTTGCTGGTTGGTGGGCAAGTGAGGAACTCAGACAGAAATGCACTCGGGGATTAAGCAGATACAATTTCAATATTTAACAGTCTTTGAACCTTGGTGTTGCCTATTGGCTTTCAGCTTTGATATCGACATAAACCTGAGATAGCTTTTAGGATATTACACGCTTATCCAAAAATTGCTTCATCCATATTCACATGTTCCCATTGTGTACTTTGCACTCATAAGTGAAGGGAAGTTCTAGAGCTCTTGACAGTTTTTATGATCTCATGGAATTTTAACTTTCTCTGATGTTTTTATTACCTTGACTTATCTCATAGCAGTTGTAGTGAAGTGCTGTCTTCACAAAACTAGACTCATTAACTAGATTTTTAAAATTTTTTGTTGAGGTCAGTGGATACACCTTTATTTTCCTCTTTTTCTTGGTAGCCATCCTTGGCTGCCATCCTTGAACTGTTAATTGGACTATTTAATCAGGGGAGAAAGTGCTCCCTGAAAAATCTAAGTTTTTCTGCATTTCAATTAACCGCCTTCAAGCAGTCACCTATGCTAACTTAACCACTCTTTCTCCTTCTCTCCAGCTCTGTGCATGAGTGAATGTGTGTGTGTGGTGCTGCGTGGTATGTGTGAATACATAGATAAATATGTATGTCTCACTCTGGCTTTCTTTTTCTATTTCTCTATCTGTCTCAAATATATATGCATAGCTTTGTGTTTATTCTTCACAATACTCTTGATTGATCTATATTTTCCAATTACCTCAGACAATTAATCCATTTTACAATAGAGATGTATACCATATTATATAAAAGATCTGAAATAATAAAATAATATAATTTTGAGGTCATAATTGCAGAATCCAGGCAGATTTCTATAAAGGGTTGAAGCACGACACTTAGGATGAAAGAAACACCAAAGAACTATGAAAATGTATGTAGCGAACAACAGTGAATTTTACCTGACGTGGATATACAAGAGACTCCACATTGTTAATAAATAAATGCTAAGCTGGGAAATATTTTAATTTGATTAGAATTTCCCCCAGTGCCCAGTCACATTTCTGTTTCTCACAGAAGAGCTTATATACCCACAGACACGCACAGAGACAAACACACATCCATACACACACACTCTCAAATTCCTGCTAGGTCCTTCCTCCTTCACCAGAATACACATATTTATAGCAGCTTTATTCCTTCTTGTGGTATTTCTAAAATAAAGGAAAATAAAGATATCAAAGGCAAATATAATTTAAAACTTCACATGCTTGGAGGAGAAAATTTTGCATAGTGTAGCGTCCAATTTAAGGGCCCTGGGATTGATTAGGAACCTCACATATACTTTAAAGCAGGGCCTGAATCATTTGACAATAATGCTGCAAAAAGACACTGACTCAGGGCGCTTCATAGAAATTAGGGAGCTGTGCTGACAAGACTTCAAAGTTACATGTGACAAGAGATCTGTGTGAGGTTTATTCTAGAATTTTAAATTTGGGGCACGAAATTTTCTATTTAAGCAATATCTATAGGAATTAAAATGGATCCTTTCTGGCTTTATACTTTATGAACAATGGTATTTTGTGCATGGACTTCCCTTGCAGGGTGACAGAAGTGGATAAATTTATTTAGACAATGAGTGTGTCTATACCCCTGAGGCAAAATCGTTTATGACTAAAATTATTCATAGATCTAATGTGGCTCAGGATATTTGCATTTACCCTACTTAGAAAGTAGCAGGAATTTACCTAAAACATTTAAATAATCCTAGGGTGCAGGGAGATAGAAATAAAATAGCAAATGGTCACCTGAACACCACCGCCCCTCATTGTCCCATCGCCATGATAAGCAATCATATGCTTAAAATTTGTTATTTTTTACTCTTGATATTACTTGACTTGGTCACTATTGTTTTGCTTAAATCTTAATTTGGATATGCTTATGTGAACCTAACATGCCCTCTCTACATCAACGAATATATAAGAGTTTTACACTTTCGCTCACATACGCATACTTGAAAACTTTATTTTTATTTTGTATTCCCTAATATTGGTCAAAGATATTAAGATATTAGTGAATGAAATTATCTTTTGAAACCAGGTAAACAAATAAAAAATATAAACCTTTACACTCAGAAGACTCAAATTTGCTGCCTTCAGACAGAATCAATCAACTGCAATTTGTACTTTCATTTGTATTCCAAGTAGTATTAACTTAGAAAACAGCATGGAGTATAAGTATTTGACTTTATAAAGTGAAAGACTTTAGCCCTGTAGAATACCTTCATGATAAATTAAAAGCTATTAGTTGGACTTAGAACTCTCTGCTTTGCCTTTGAGAGAACAGGAGAAAAAAGCTAAATGTATGAGAAGGAAGGATATCTCTCTTTTCCAGGCAGTAGAAATTAAAACTGGTAATCTACAAGAATCGTGAATCCCAACCCTGCTTCTACTCTGTGCCCTACTGTTTGCTTGAAAGCAAAGAGTCTCACTCCTTTGTCTCTCTTCTAATTAAATGATTGGAAAGATAGACAAGTTTCAGTGCTTGTTTGACAAGAGAAGAAAGAATTTTCCGAAGAGCTGTCTTTTAAATTAAACACCATGCTTCTGCATTGAAATCAATATTTTCTGGTTTGTTTTTATTAGTTTGTCTTCTACATCCTTGTTCTTGTCTGTTAAATTGGCACACTGTGATGGGGTCAGCTTTGGAATGAACCTTTCCATTAGTAGGACCATTGTTCCTCCCAGCTGTCCAAATGCCAAGAACGTGGTAACGCTCCGCCAACAGGACGGAGTTCTTTGGTCTGAATTAATGTGATTAGGTCAGGTGCTGAGGAAAGTGATGTGTGATCTCTTAATTTTCTCTGGTGTGGCATTTTAAGTCAGTAGACGTGGGGAAATCACTCACTTCCGTTTTCTAGTTGCTTTTTAGATTTGCTGAGGATAAAGATTTTAGAGACAATAAAAGCTAGTACCACTTTACCTTCCTCCCACAGCTCCAGGTTAAACCGATTGCAGGTTTTTAAGTGTGTAAATAATTAATGTGCCATCTTCAAAAATTAAGCTGTTTCCTCTGAGTACTTTACTGACCCCTTGGCTTATTTTATTTTTCATAACTCTCATTGAAATGTTTCCTACTTTTGTTAAAGCAAAATGTCTTGAAAATATAATTATATAACAGAAATGTGAAGAAAGTTGTAAAAGAGGACAACTCCTTTAAAACAGATGGGGTGGGATGTTTGAATCAACATCTTCTCTGTGTATTGATTTTAAAATTTGCCATTGATGTTTACGTTTTTTTCTATAGCTATGGGCCTCAGACACACATAATATCTCAGAGATAATTTATCTTTCCATTGTGTAAATGAACAATTTGATTCCTTATATATCATGATGAAGTTTAAAAAGTACATTCCTTATAGAATATGGTGTACTAGAATTGTTTGCAGTTTCTTTGTTTCTTTGCTGACTGGCAGGAGCCGGTATTTGCTCCTAGACGCTGTCCATATTCCTTCTCATGCTTGCCAGGTGCCCTGCCTCCAGGAACACTGGATTCAGTCCCTCTCATGATTTAAATCTCTCCAATTTCCCCTTTTGTTGCATCTCTCTTATTTTCTTTTCCGCCAACAGCTGGGAAAATGTTATCAGCTTTTAATAGCGGATATGACAACATTGCCTTATTACATTATCCAGACACCTGGATAATCCAGGATAATCTCCTTATTTTAAGGTCAATTGATTAGTAACCCTAATTACGTCTGTAAAATCCTTTTTGTCACGTAACACGTTTACAGTCTCCAGGACTTAGGGCATTAACATCTTTGGGTTATTCTGCCTGCCATATGATGCAAATAATGGACTCTCTCTAAGCCTTTTTTTTCCCTTCTTTAAATGAGCATTATAAGAATTATCAACCACTTAGAATTTTGTTGCCAATAAAAGTATATAAGAAAATCACTTAGGACCAACCTTGGCACAGATTTGGTGTTGATAAATACCATTTATTTGCACTATATAAAATCCACTACTATTCTTCTTATTTGTTTGATATTTTTCACATAAATACTTGTAAAGGAAAATAAAAGACGTCAGACAATGGATGAAGGAAGAAAACAAGAATTGAAAATAGATGAAATGGGAGTTGTATGTTCAATATTAAAAAGGGAAAATTGTACACTTTAGTAGAAATTTAGTGATATTTCATATAGGTTCCTTAGGGCTTAAAAATCTGCAACCCTCTAGGCCAGGTTGTTGCCCTTCTGCGTAAGTTTGAGGCTGTCACATACCATCATGTCTGTATTCCAGCATGGGAAGAGAAAGCAGGGGGAAAAGACTTCTGTTACATTATTACAATCTGGAAATAGCACTCATCTCTTATATATACTGTTGGTCAAACTTTAATGTGATTATTTGTAATGGCAAGGATAGCAGAGAAATGATAGCTCTAACTGGTGGCTATGTTTTGTATTAAAACTTGGGGTGGGGACTTTTATTAATGGCTTAAGTGAGAAAACGAACCATTTCTACCACAGGAAGTGATTTAATAATGTGGAATTCTAGTATGTAACTTCAAGGGGAAGGAAAGAAAAAATGCCTAGTGTTAATATACCACCCATTAGACAACATCCTCCTGCAAAATTACCCTTAAGTTTGCACTCTTCTACTATTCCTAGCAATCTCCCTGATCCCATTATATTTATTGCAGAAGACTCCTATGCATTTGATTCCGACATACCTATTTTCTAAAAGGCATTGCTGTCATGTCATTCAGGAGTTCCAGACCATGTCTTCACTCCCTTTTGTCATCTTACTCAAACTCCAGTACCAAGATACTTAAAAACTTTAAGTGTTTCTTTCCAACATACACACTCTAGTTTGATCAGTCAACTCACTCAATTTCCCATCTCTTTGCACCTTGGCATGCTTGAAGTCAAGGACTGAGTTCCAGAGAGTTAAAGTTAAAGTGGAAAATTTTGCTTTCAGGCAACTCAGATGTTGAGAGCCAAATGAAGAGTCAAGTCAAAATCAATAGAGGAATTCTGATGTTGAATTACTGGGGGAATTTGCAAACAAACATCAAGTCTGGAAGATTAACGGCTGAGGCTAATTTGGAGATTGAGACAATATTTTAGAGCAAGATGGAGACAAAATTTGTGAGAAACCAAGTTAGAAACAAACAATCCTGCTGCCTTGTGTTAGGGGTAGAAAATAACCTTGAGCATTTGCATCTCCATTTCTGGTTCAAAGGCCTGTAGTTATAGATGTAGAAGGATAACCCAAGATGATGCCAAGATTGACGGCAGATAGACCATGTTTCCTTCCCTCTTTCGTTCCTCCGTCCCTCTGTCCCTCCCTTCTTCCTTCCTTCTTTCCTACCTTCCTTCCTGGGAAGCAGGAAGCCAAGGGCAAAAACAGGCCAGTGGAAGCAGGAGCTAATATGTGAAGGGTGCAAAGACAGGTCAGTGGCATTTAGGGGTTGCGCAAGGATGGTGTCACTGCAGCTTGAGAAGGAAGCACGGCGGGGACAAGGGCGCGAGTGAAGAAAGCATCAGCAAGATGTGAAGGTCTGTCAGGTTCATCAATTTAGCTATGGGGGGGGAGTGAGCAAATAATTAAATATGTTGAAAATAAGAGGAGATAGGGTTCTCACATCTGGAGAAGGGTAGTACAGATATGGAGAAGAATAAAAGTAGAATAAACTCTGTCGAATTGGAAGTTCTGATGTGAACTCGTGGTTTTCAACACATAAAAGTAGATAAAGACATATGCATGGACGTGGGAGTGAATATGTGCTTGTTACATGTATAGATATCCATTTCCTAGACTGTCTACAGGGGTGGCTGGAGAGCGGCAACTATAGTAACACTGAGCACTAGTTTTCAGATCTTGTTTGAAAATGCCTTTCTCCAATAACCAAAAAAAATTAAGGACTTCTGGACAAAATACCTGATACTAAAGCTAGACCAGGAAAATTTAAGTAAGATGTGCCTTTCTTGTGCCAGAAAACAAGGAAATGTTCAATTAAGGATGGGAACATGTCAAAATGACACAAGAGCCATTTCTAAGAGGCTCTCACAGGTACTTTGAGCATCAATACGTATAAAGATAATGATAAATTTGACTAATTGAATAAAATGGGAATTCTATGAATGCATATTGATATAAATAAATAAATAAGGAGAAGACAAATGTCTTTCTTACAGTGGAATACTAACTAAAAACATAGAAGTAATTAAGGGATTAGAAAAGTGCCATTTGACAATCATCAGAGTAATCATTATTTCAGACAAAAATTTCAGTGGATAGTAAAACGAGTGAGAGAAAATGAGATGAGGCTTGAATTTTAGATAAGCTGAAAGCATATTTTTACAAAACATTAATTTTAAACGTAGAGCAGGTAACTTCACAAGGGTAAACTCTGGCTGTCACCATCTTACTCAGCTAGTGAAAAGAAACACCATGAGTCAGGGGACACGTGGACATTGTGCAATACCAGATAGGCTGTAACAAGAAGAAAGATCACTTCTATATGATTTCAAACAAAAATGCATAATCTGAGTTTAGTCATGAGGAGACGTAGCACAAACCCAAATTGAGAGACATTCCACAAAATATTATGGTCATGATGAAATCAAGGGAAAACTGAGGAAATCTTGAAGGAAAATGGAGATATTTGCCAGCAGGGTATACCACATGAATCTAGACTGCATCCTTTGTCTACAGGGTACATTACTGGGAAAAATGATGTTCTAGTTATCTATTTTTGTGTAACTATCCAAAACTCAGTGCCTTTAAAACAATGATAGCATTTATTTTGCTCACAACCTACAGTTTGGGCAGGGCTCAGTGGGGAAAGCTGTTTCTACTCCACCTGGTGACAGCTGAGGCAGCTCAACGTCTGGAAGCTGGTATCATGTGAAGGCTCACTCACTCATGTGCCTGGAAGCTGATCATGGTTATCATCAGAGACCTTAAATAGGGCCGCCTGCCAGTACACCTACAGGTGGCCCCTCCTTGTGCCTCAGTTTCCTCAACTTCATGGTGCCTGGGTTTGAAGAGTAAGCTCTCAGAGAGAATTAGGAAGACACTATCAAATTTTCTGAAACAGCCTCCACCATTTTATGAAAGGAGTGTTAGAAAATTTGCAGACACGTTTTAAAACCAATCACGTTTAGCAAAACTTGAATGGGGCCTCTGATCAAAGGACATATAAGAGTTTTTAAATTATACTCATGACTTTTCTCTAGGCTTAAAATGGTTTCAAATAAAAAATATAAATCTGAACATTATAATTAGTAAACCACAGGTAACATTTTTCAGAATATAGAAAAGTCTCTACGTGTGTCTTGGTCATCTCAGGCCGCTATAACAAAATATCACAGACTGGTTGGCTTAAACAATAGAAATGTATTTTCTCACAGTTCTGTGGGCTGGAAGTCCAAGATCACCGTGCCAGCATGGTTGGGTTCTGGTGAGCGCGTTCATCCTGGCTTGCAGGTAACTGCCTTCTTACTGTGTCCTTACATGTGGAGAGAGAATGAACCTTATAAGGGCACTAATGCCACTATGAAGGCCCCACCCTGTGACCCTCTCTAAACCTAATTATCTCCCAAAGGCTTTATCTCCAATTACTATCACACTGAGGATTAGGCTTTCCATATATGCATTTTGAGGGGGCAAAATTCAGTCTATGGCAACATGGTAAATTATTTTGTTAAATCTTGAAAAAAATCAAGTATATAATATTAAATTTCAATTCTGTGAAGATCTTTATATAGGGAAATAAAATTGCATAGTGTAAATTTGTAGCTTTCTGATGCTGTGGCTTTTATACAGTAGTAGATCTCAGAGAATCCAGACGCAACAATGACCGTGTGGTCCCTTAGCCTATTCCTTTTGAGCATCAATTGCTTCTGTGGGGTTTTATAGTAGCTGGATTGAAAATAATGGAAGACTGCAGTCCCTGTTGAGGGAAGAAATGCAGGCCTTCGTGTTGTTGATTGAAAAAGGATGTAGCAGTTTGAGTCCATTTCATTTCTCCTTTCATTCTCTTTCTCAGTGGTAGTGTCAAACTTCTGGCCATCTTACTCTGTGGGATCATCATTTAATTACTGAAAATAGAGTCTCAATTCTGATTTCTCTGGTCAGTCTAGATAACTCCAATTCCTTTAACCTTCCCACTCATGCTCGCAGTTAGGCTGGAGATCACTTTTTGACAAGGTCAAAACTGTTGTCAGGAAGAACTTTTGGATAAGCTTAAGCATCAGAGTAAGTGCTCAGGTTGAAGTCCCAAAATTCTCACTTTAGGAGAAAACTTACCAATTGAACACCAATCGTAAACTTTTATTTTGAAGTAGTGATAAGTTCACATACAGTTCTAAGAAATAACAGAGTGATTCCATGCAACATTTACCTACTTCCCCACAAAGGTAATGTAGGGGAGAAAGACATTTCCTCTACCCTCTCTGGGTTCATCTGGCCGGAGAACGAACTAAATTCATATGAGACAGAATAGCAGGAGAAAAGTTAAACAAAGCTTTATAACATGTATACATTGGAGGCTCAGGCAAGCTGAGCAACTCACCAAAATGGCTGAAGCCCCCACCTTAAGTATCATATCCAGCTAAAGACAAAGGAGGATGTTGGGGGTGGGGGGAGTCAGTTACAGGAGGTTACCAGAAACAGGAATAAGATTATTATGCAGATTATGTCCTTGCCTTTGTCACTGATTAAGAGTTTCTAGAGATAAGGTCATCCCCTTTCTTCTTCCTGGTACAGAGAGGGAGGTATCTTTACAGATGGAGATTTCCTTTACAATGTAAAGGTCTCTTACAAAGGGTAAATAAATTCTACTTTCAGTTGTTTTCCTGTCTGCAAAGTAACCAGCCTCAAATAATCATCATGCCAAAGAAACATATCTTGGGGTGGCCAATTCCAGGCCCCCACAGTAATATCTTGCAAAACTATAGCATATTATCACAACCAGGATATTGACACTGATACAGTCAAGATAGGGACAGTTCCATCAGCACAGTGATCCATTATTGCTCTTTTGAAACCACACTCACCCTCAGTTTAGCCCCTGGCAATCACTTATCTGTTCTCCAATTCTATATTTTTCTCATGTTAAGAATGTTATGTATAGAAGCATTTGATAGTGACCTATTGAGATTGCTTAATTTTTTTTACTCAACATAATTCCCTGGAAATTCATTTAAGTTGTTGTATATATCAGTAGTTTCTTCCTTTTTATTACTGAGTAGTATTCCACAGTATGAATATATCATGGTTTATTTAACCATTCACCCACTGAGGAACATTTGAATTGTTTAGGTTTTGCCTGTTATGAATAAAGCTACTATGAACATTTGTGTATAAGGTTTTATGTAAACATAAAGTTCATTTATCTGAGACAAATGTCCAAGAGAGCAATTACTGGGTGATATGGTGGGTGTATATTTTGTTTTATAAGAAACTGCCAAGCAGTTTTACAGAGTAGCTGTAACATTTTATATTCTTTCCAGCAATGTATGAGTAATTCAGTTTCTCTCACTCTCCTTTAACTTTGATGTTGTCATTCTATTTTTATCTAAAAACTGTGTGGTGACATGGTGATAGCAGTGTAGTGATATTTCATTGTCCTTTTAATTTGCATTTCTCTAATGCCTAATGATGTTGAACATCTTTTCATGTGTTTATTTTTCATCCATATATCCACTTAAGTAAAAAAGGTGTTTCTCAAACAAAAGTTTTGAAAAAGAAAATAAGATGTTCAGATCCTATGAGGTTCTTCCCAGTCTATTCCGAGATTAAGGATTTTATATATGGTTTTCGTGTAAATAATTTTTGACATTACTTAGATCATATGTGTTTCCTGATTGCATAGGCATATTGAAAACTCTCACAAGTCATGAGCATTCCCAAGAACATAAGATGTCTATAGTTACTTATATTACTCATGAATGAAATAAAAATTCAGACGAGAAAGAGCCCTAATTATTATTTCAAAGTGGTAAGAATGGCTGTGCCTTTCAGAGGTAATGATGAAAAGTGGCATTCTGTAAATAACAAAAATGTCATTAGCCAAAGTGTTTGAAAAGTAGTAGAAAAAAATAGAGGAAAATGTAAAAAATGAAGTTCTAAGCCAAATAAATAAATCATATCCCAATACTCTTTCATTATTGTAGATTCTGTCCCCCATTTGACAAATGATGACTATTTAGGAATTATTTTTGAGTTACTGTTATGATGGAAAACAGTAAAAACATTTTTAACTTTGGCCCACTAAAAATGAGCTATCCGGGACTTACTCAACAAAATAGGTTCTGGACAATGATAACCTGTCAATGCATAGAAAATGTTCAGTTTCATGATGATGTAGCTGTTTTACAATGTCCGATTGGGAAGGAAGAGTAGGGTTCAGAGAGGAACAGTCTGGGCTATAACTACTAGAGGGATTCAAGGTGTAGTGATTAAGAAAATTGCCTCTGGCGTTATAACTGCTGCTTGCTAGAAGAGTAATCATGAACAATTTAGTTAACAGGTTTCAAAGTCATCAGTTCTTCATCTATAAAATATAAGGAGAATAAATAATAACACCTCATTGGATTTTCCTTGAACTAATGTGAACTAATCCATGTAAAGTACAATGTCTGACACATAGTAAGTGGTCAATAAATGTAAGAAATTATGATGATGATGATTATAACAGACATACAGGTATTAGTATTATGTGTTAATGAAATGATACTCTTCATCTTGTAGCACTTACTGTAAAGGCCATCTAAATTTAATCATTTATTATTTATCTCTCATACACACATAGCTATAAACAAGATAATGCTGAACATTTTAAGTAATACTGAATAATATTCAATCCAATGTGATAAAAAGTAATTTAGTAGGTCTTTCAAAGGTATTTAAGTGAAAAATGATGTGCAGTCACGAGAAGGAAAAGTAAAATCAAAAATAAACATAGGCAATATATTATAACTTAAATTTTAGAATAAAAACATAAATCATCACAACTAATCAAAATAGTGAAATTAATAAGATACTGGCATAACTTTTTCCACTGACAAAGTACAGTCATTGGTATTAATTCATTTACTCCTCATTACTTAAGGAGATCTGTATTATTGCCTTCATTTTGCAAACTGAGTCTCAGCTTAAGTGATTTGCACAAAATACAGCTTTGAGTGGCAGACTGAGAAGTAGATCTGTGTATCCTCACTATCCTCCAGTCTCATTTCTTCATTTTATCTGTGTCAGTATATGCATGTGTATATAATATATACAGATCCTGATCCTGAATAAGAATTTCTATAACAAGAAGGAGAGCTTCTAAAATCTGATTTATTTAGTAGCTAGGTCATTATTTCAAGCAGATTTATTTAGGAGCCTGGAAAAAGTTAGAGGTTAAGAGGAATGAGCATACCTAAATACTATATATCTGACTTTCTCAAGTAAATCATTGAGAACTTGTGGAGTAGCCTCTCCATCTTCATGTAGCTATGTAAATTGAAAGCTTAGAATATGCCAAACAATGTCAAGAGAAGAGATTGAGACAAATGATTGATGTTATAATCGCTTTGGAAAAACAGTATTATAATTTTGGTCTGCAATTTAAAAGGTCTATTGCAATTTGAGAAAGAACTAATTTTAGTTTTAAGTCAACTCTATATTCATTAATCAAGCTGACCTTTGTCTTCAAAAGGGAATTGGTAGAATGTGTCAAAATAAATTTTATTCCGAATTTCACCTGTGGAAGTTTTATGTGGGTGTGATTTGCATAAGTGGATAAAATGTCCTTGTTCATATAAATGATAATCGGGCAATCTTTCATTTCACTATAAAGGTAGAGAAGGAAGGAGGGAGACAGGGAAGAAGAAAAGAAAAAGGTCTTACAAACTTGAATGGGTTGCTTACATTTCCCAGTTTAAGTCGTTGCATTAATTTCCTCTTGCTGCTGTAACGAGCACCACAAACTTAATGTCTTAAGACAACACAAAGTTATTATCTACAGTTCTGGGGGTTGGAAGTCTGACATGGTTCTCACTGGGCTAAAATCAAGGTGTTTGCTGAGCTATGCTCTTTTCTGGGAGAATTTGTTTCCTTGCCTTTTCCAGCTTCTAGAAGCCCTGACATTTTTGGCTCCTGGCTCCTTCCTTCATCTTCAAAGCCAGCAATAGCTGGCCAAATCTCTTTCAAGCTGTCATGCCGCTGATGCTTGCTCTTGTGCCTCTCTTTTTCATTTGTAAAAATCCTTGCCATTATTCTGGACCCTGCTGGGTAATCCAGGATAATTTCCCTATTTTAAAGTGATTGGATTAGCCATCTTCATATCACTTGCCTTCTAAATTCCCCTTTGCTTTTAAGTTAATTTGTTCACAGATTTCAGGGGTTGGATGTGGATCTTTGGGGGTGGGGCAGGAAGAGAATTATTCTGCTACCACACTAACTGATAATTGCTCTCTAATTCATCAAACAATATTTTTACTCACTAAACTGAGAGTTCCTGGAAGAAAAGAACAATACATATAGGTTTCCTACTTGAATTCAGAATTGGTAATGAAAAAAAACCTGAACTAGGAATGAGCATATTTGTGCTCACGTCATAATTAGTTTGTACTTTTTCTAACTTTGGGCCATCTAAATACTGTATGCCTTTGGGCAAGTTATTTAGCTTCTCTGTGCCTTCAATTCTTCAACTGTAAAATGGGAATATTAATTTTTTAAATTTGTCTCAGAGTTCTATTGTGAAAATATTATGTGACTTAACCTTTGTTCAGTGCTCAGCATGTGAAGGAAGTAGTTTAAGTGTTCAGTAAATGTTAGCTGTGATCATCAGCATCACTAGCAGCAGTAGCAGTATTAGTAGTAGCAGCAGTAGTAATAGTAGCAGGAGCAGCAGTAGTAGCAGTAGTAGTAACAGTAGTAATAGTAGCAGCATCAATAGTAATAGCAGTAGCAGTGGTAGTAGCAGTAGCATTAGCAGCAGCAGCAATGGTAGTAGTAGTAGCAGTAGCATTAGCAGCAGCAGCAATGGTAGTAGTAGTAGCAGTAGCATTAGCAGCAGCAGCAATGGTAGTAGCAGTAGCAGTAGCAGTTGTAGCACCAGTAGTAGCAGTGTTATCAGTTTCTCCATCTGTTACTTTCTGATAGCCCCACAAGGTTAATCTAAGGCTCAGCGATACTATTGTGGGGACCTGGAATTGGCCACGCCAAGATATGTCTCTTTGGCATCAGGATTATTTGAGGCTCATTGCTTTTGATAAACTGGGACAGGCAAGGAGGCTCTGAGGCATGGAACTTGCCCTTTGTTAGGACACGTTTACATTTGTAAGGTAAATTTCTATCTGTAAAAGGTGCCTCCCTCTCTGTACCAGGAAGAAGAAAGGCGATGACCTTCTCTCTAAAAACTCTTAATCAATGCCAAAGGCAAGGACTTAAAATCTGCATTTTATTGTGCTAGTCTGGTAACCTCCTGTAACTGACTTCCCTCCCCCTCCCAACGTTGGCATCTCCTTAAAGATTAAGCATCTTTCTTTAGGCTAGGAACCGATTGTGGCGCTCATCTGTGACCCCCAGCCCGAGGTAACACACCTCCCACCCTGCGGCGTTCACTGAGACAGCAGACCTATCTGCCGTTTCCATCAAGTGCTGTGCTGACAGAGCAGCCTCGTGACTATTGTAAAAGGGACTTTTCAATCACATGTGAAACACCCTGTTTGGGGACTATATAACCACTCTGTGCACCCCACTTCTTCGGTGCCCTTTCTTCCTTCGGGAAGAAAGGCCCCGGGCCATGGTTCCTCATAAAGCTTTGTTTAATTTTCTCTTGCTATTCTGTCTCATGTGAATTTAATTTGTTCTCCGGCCAGACGAACCCCCCTTTTGGGGAGAGGAAATGTCCTCCTCCCCTACACTATGTATGAGAGAACACTATACAAATGACTTGAAATTAGGGCAAAGTATTTTCCTCTTCAATATGTGGCCAAAGTAAAAAAGAATTTCCAAGTTGCCTCTTCCTAACTGCCCAAGTGACAAACACAAGACCAGTGCATTTATTCATCAGCTCTTTCGGCATTGGTTGAGAGCTAGCCTAAGGGCGTTAACTCAACCCCTGTCTGAAGGGCCTGACCCGGCATTCAGGGTTGACTCTCGGGTGCTGCTTGTGTGAACACGCTTCCTGGGCTCTGAGAAGCAGAGTGGTACTCAGCGCACACCTGAGGCGGGACGTAGTGAATAGGAGTCTGAGGAGCCCTGGGACAATCCTTACATCCATCTGTGGCTGAAATCAGTGAACCAAGGAAATTTGCCCATTTTGTTCAGAAAATAAAATATATGGGTGTTGATCATGGCTCTGCACATGAGCTACATATTAATGTCCTGTGACATGCATAGAAAATTAGGAAGGAAGATGTTTAAGGATAGTTAAGTGACAGTATCATTGTTACCAATGTCTCTATATTAAGTACAATGCTCATTTATAGATCAGTTTCTGACTTACCCATGAGTCTTTTAACATCACTCCTTTTCCCACATACAAATACAAAACCCATACCAAACTGGCAAATACCTTCTGTTTCAGTGCATGGCCTCTTTTAAGTTTATGACTGAGAAATCATGTTAATTATTAGTTGGTAATTATTGATAATTATCCTGGCTGTTTTGGTCTTTAAAGCAAGCAGATCAGAATAAGCTGTTCGCAAGCAGTCTATTTACTCATCACTCCTTTATTGCATGAGAGGTAGCATAAATGCATGGAACCTCAGCTTTAAAAATTATCTAAAGTTTAAATTATTCCAAACTTCCAACCAAATTTGAATCTTCTTTACTGTATCTTTGTGATGTGGTTATTCTCCCTTTCGACACTTAGTGACAGAAATCTCATAACCTCTGAAGACAGTCTCATTTATATTTAAACAACATTAACTTAAAGAGTCATTTTGTCTCTAAAGGAGATCACCAAACACTTCTGTTTAAGATGACATCAAATTGAGATACTACTACCTTTTAAGAAGAATTGTGTACATTTTGTTGAGGTTGCTGGTTCACTTTTTAGGCAAATACCTTTAAAAGCTACTTTATGTATTAAAGTAGAAATTTTTAAGATGGACTAAGGTTGGGCCAGGCCTGGTGCCCTAGTGGTTAAGTTCCACATGCTCCAAACTTTAGTGGCCCATATTCGGTTTCCGTGTGTGGACCTACACCATTTATCTCTCAGTGGCCATGCTGTGGTGGTGGCTCACACACAAAAAGAGGAAGATTGGCAGAGCATCTTAGCTCAGGGTGAAATCTTCCTCAGCAAAAAACAAACAAAGATGAGACAATGTTTCCTAAATTTCTTTGCACATTAAGGAATAAGTATGAGTTTCTAATGAGGTGAAGGAGAAAGAAAAGAGCCTAAAAACAAAAGAAGAGGAAATGAAGGTGACTACAACTTGAAAAAAAGGCTGCCAAATCGAATTTTTGATCAGTGAAGATTTTATAAGAGACTCTGGAAGAACATAGATACTTAAGCATATCTTACGATATTTAATATTCTTTTTTATTCATGACATTCAGTAGTGTTTTATCACATTTTAGATGGTTAAAAGATTTCCACTTTGTTGAACCACAATAGTTTACTAAGTCGTTCCCATTGTTGGACATTTGGACCATATCCAATGAACCTATACAGGGCTGTCATCAACTTCCTTGTAGCTATATCTTTATGCACGTAAATAACTATCTCTTTAGGGTAAATTCCTTGAAATTGAATTGTGTATTCAAAGTATGAGGACCTCAGCAGATATCCGTTAAATGTTCCCTTATCAGTGACAAATGAGAATTCGTGTATCCCTGAACCATACATCACTAAGTCTTTTAAACTGACTTTACACGTACCACTAATACTAAGCAATTGTGAAGTACACATTATACTCTAATATAAGTATATATATGATAGAAGATAGATATAGATATAAATAGCAATCTTTTCTTTTTATTTTACAAAGTCCTGTGAGGAAGAGAGGCAACATAGTTTTTAATTTACATATAAGAAAATTCAGAGTCTAAATAACTAAATGACTTATTCAATGCCACATTACTACAGACAACAAATTGCCCTAGAACTCAAGTTTTCTATTATATCATGTGTCCCATCTAACGTTACTCTAATAAAACATTGATATACTTTCTGATACTTTGTGTAGTGAACTGACAAAATAAACATTGCCACACAATAATTTAACAGAATAGAAAATTTTAAATTATCGAACTTTGAACCTGATTTCTATTTTCTTGTTTCACGTAGGATTTTATTACTTGAACAACAATAGAAAACAAAATCTTCATAATTTGAAACAAGCATGGAAATTTGATAAGACACAACATGTCAATTTAAAACAGCTGTCTAAAATAAACAATTGTCTACTTCAAAAATAAAGTGGTTTCTTTGGAGAAAAATGCCCTTTTTATAAGTTCGACAAATACTTTAGTCATTTTCCAAACACCCACATAATGGCATCCATTTGCTGTGACCTAAAGTTGAAAATAGTGAATAGCACTTAATCTCAGCCGTGAAGACAATACAAACCAACATGACAGGTTAACTTTTCTCATATCCTGATCACTAGAAAAGATTCGCATAAAATTGCATCTCTTTTGTGTTTTCATGTATAATGCCCTAAATAATAGGGATGTGGAGCTTTTGTTTTTTTAACTGTGTACTGACGATCCAGATTTCCTTTTGTGTGAATTACTCATTCACGTTTTGACTTTTTCTTTTTAATGAGTTGTTTATTATTTTCTTATTGATCTGTAGGATTCCCTACATTTTCTGGATGGTATTGTTTGTCAGTAACATGTGCTATAGACCATGTGTATATATTTTTTGTTTTTAACTTTATTCATGGTACCTTTTATTGCTAAGAAAAATTTTATTTTAATATAGTAAAATTTATCAATTATTTTCTTTCAGCTTTGTATATATATTTTTATCTTAAGAATTTACCCTTACCTTCTCATTAGAAATATATTTTTCACTTTTAAGTTTCTGCAAGACCAGAGAGTTTAACTTGGTACTCCATGGCAGTTTTAAATTGCTTTATTTTGATTACTAATGAATTGAGCTTTTTTGTTTTGTTTTTCAGCTGGTTACTGGCTATTCATCACCCTTTTTTCTGTGAAATGTCTCTTCAAGTTCTTAGTCATTTTCTATTGATTTATTCATCTTTTTCTTACTACTTTTAAGAGTTTTTTGTCTGTTTGGAAATCAGTCTTTGTCATATACATGTTGCAAATATCTTCTCCAAGGTCAATGTTTGTCTTTTACTTTCTTATGGTGTATTTTGTTGAGCAGAGATTTTCATTCCAGTGTATCAAATTTATCATTTTTTTCTTTGCTATATGAGAAATTCTTCTCTAATCTGATGTCAAAAAGATCTTCTCCTATATTGCCATCTGCACATTTGATAATTTTACCCACCACATTTTTAATCCAGCTGAAATTGATTTTTGCCTATGGTGGCAAATACAGTTTGATTTTTCCCATATGTGTAAACAATTATCCTAGCGTCATTTATTGAATAGTTACTTATTTCTCCATCCATATTCAATAATGTCTGTCATTACTCAAGTTTCCATATAGAAGTAAGTCTTTTGGTCTATTTCTGGTGCCTTCTTTCACTCCCATGGCCTATTTCTCTATTTCTACTACAGCCACACTAACTTAGTAACTAGAACTTTATAGTAAGTCTTATTATCTGGTAGACAAAATTGGCCCACTTGAATTTTTTAAGAAGATTCAGAATTGCATTATTATACTCTTCCAAATAAGTTTAGAATTGACTTGTCAGCTTCCATTAAAATATTGTTGATTATCTGAGATTACAGTAAGTCTATTCAAGATTTGGGAGAAAATTAACTCCTTTAGATCACGAGCTTATTATTTTTGATCACAATATACTCCCCTTATGTTTAAAATTACATAAATGTTTTTTGATTAAATTTAACAATTCATTCTATAAAGAACTTACAGAACATTTATTTAATTTTAAGTCAACGCAATTCTCATTAATTTTACTAAATTTTCTATAGGTTCTTCTGGGTTTTCTATGTAGAAAATATCTATGTAGAATATTTTATGTGCAGTATGAGAATTTTGTTTCTTTTTCCTCCAAACAATATTCTTTTCATATATCTGCATTTTTACTTCCCTAAAAATGAGCGCTTTATATTGAAAATATTGCATATCTTCTTAACCTATCCATGGTGAGATATTTGCTAAGTATAACAGAAGATTCCAGAAATGTGAAAGCACAGATCAAGATTATTCTGTTGTACATTACCCGTGATTTATGAGCACAGGCCTATTTATATCAAAAGGTCTGGTGCTAAACACTGGACTTGGAAGCATTATTTTTGTAACTCAGCGGGCCGCCATCTTCAACGACCACACGTATAAAATACACGATGACACAATAGCTCAAGTGTTTTGAAGATCCCTGGACTTGCCTGAAAACTGTGGATGCTTAGACTGGTTATGATTTGCATAAAGCTGTAATGGCTTACTCTGCTTGGATTTCTCTAAAGATAATGGAAAAGTATTCATGGCCCTCACAGCTGAGAATGTGGTGAGTGTTCTTGGTGGAGAAACTTCATTATAGAGGAAAACAGGGTTAGTTTTGCTGAAAACCTGCTATTTCTTTAGATTAATTAAAAGCAATGTTACCAGTCCTCTTGTGGGTAGAAACAAACACAAATGGAACTCTCTTTGTTTACCTACTGGCACACAATGAATTATACAGCAAATGATAAAAAATGCACAGGAGTAATCTGGAACAGCAAGAGGTAAAAAAAAAAAAAAAATGTTGCATAGAAACAAAAGGATGAAGGGAATTTATTTTGGCATTAACAAGTGCTGTCTGATGTCTGTGTGCCTGGCTGTTCACTTGGGCTATATCTATGTATGTCACACTGTCCTGTTATTAGAGGATAGGCTTTTAAGTCTTCCATTTTTCATCTGAATTTTTATAAAACTCAGTTATTTCTAAATGAGTGAAAACATACATATTAAGGCAAGTTGCTTATATAAAGACTCCAGATTCTAACTTTGTCTACATCTGCAGAGACACTCCAAAAATGACAGGTGAATCTTTGATGTTTTAGAATCACTTAGATATCTTGAGATAAGAAGGAAGGTCTAACTAAATTGTGTTTAATGAGATACCAGGTTAAAGTCCTAGCTGTGTTCACATGTCAACTTGTATAGATCAACCGTGAAACTCAGACCCATAAAGCTATTTATAGACTTAGCATATTTTGAACACGCAAGTTTCTATTTGTTTCAGAAGTTTCAAATAAATCCACAAACAAATGTAATATCTGAACCTGTTGAAGAAAATCAGGTACCATTTCTTTTGGATAACTTCTCTAGTGATGATTATTTTCCATAGAAATCACTTCATATCAAAATGGCAATGCATCAAAAGTCCTGGAGTGGGGTGAACATTAAGAAAGAAAAGTGCTCCTGAGTTGAGTGATTAGCCTTGGGCATTCCACTTGGCAATAATCGGTGCAGTGTGCCAGTTGGAAACAAAATCTTTCTGCCTATGACTAACAGCAATAGAAAGTCCATCTTACTTCTCTTTAGAAATTGATCGAAATAGGGGCGAAGGACCTGAAGAATAAAAGACGACGAAACGGTAGGACTAAAAAGGTAGGATTTTTTTCCCAAAGGGACCTGAGTTTATGGTGCAACTGACAGTAGATTTTTTAGAGAAATGAGTGTCCACAAGGATCAGAGAAATTGAAATTGCGAATAGATTGATTAATGACTGAGTTCATAGAGGAAAGAGTTATACAGAAAATGTGCATGCACACCAATGACTGTGACCTAAAGAAGCAGAACTTGTATTAGCTACAACATCCGGGTGGCAGTGAAAATGTCCAAAGCTCAAAACAGAATATATTACCCGATTAAGTGTTTTCCAAGCTTACAAAGACTATTTAAGCATGGTAAAAAGATAATTCACCTAGAGATCTGGTCTTATTAATTTTCTAAATCTCATCATGAGCTAATCTTTTATGAAATCTTTTACAAAAAAAGTAATAACAAATAACAGTATAGGTTGTTCATTTGTTATCAGCTTATTTCATACTTTTCTATTTCAATTTCTGTTAAAACGTTTACAATGTAGTGATAAATTGCTTCAAACATTAGTGCTTTTTAATAAACCTGTAACGATGGAATCGTATGATTACGTTCACTAAAGATATGTTCTTGGTGACACTTTTTCATTTAGGACTTTCTAAAGGCCTCAAGTGTATATTGCTTCTCATTTCTTCAGTGATTATTAAAGGGCAAAATGACAAAGTTAGTAATTACGGAGCTTGAAATTATTTATTTCCTGAAAATACATTTCCAAAGATGGAATGAGGAAAGCTCTGCTTGACTATTGTAGTATATTTCTTTGGAGGCAGGAATTTGAAAGAGAGGTTATTTCTATACGTTTTTCTTAGATGTAATTTCCATCAAATCACATATTTGTTCAATTTGAAAATAGTTTATTTTATTTTCTCTTCTGTTTTCTTCATACATACTTTTAAATTTCAATTATTTTTGCTTCATTAAACAGAATGGAAAGAATTAGCTAATGAAGAGCTTTTTCCCCCAAAAAAATCAGAGAAATAAATGCTAGTAAAATACAAGCTACTTGAAGGGTATAAAATATGGGCAACAAGGGTCTCTATGTTATTTCCAGTCCTGATATATTTAAGTCTAACTTTCTTTATTAGTGGCAAATCATTTATTTTTTAAGTATGCTTCATCATGAAGAAAATAATTTTATTCGAATGCATTTTCCATCTTATCACTAAGTAACTTTTTCATCACCTCTTTTTTTCATCTGAAAACCTGTAGAAGGGGAAGAGAGGACATCTGAGAGTAAATGCCTTGAGATATTTTTAAAATTATGAAAAATGCTGACTGCAAAGTAAAACCAGATTTTGACATAATTTATTTTCAGAAATCTTGGCAGCTTATTCTCTAGTCTCAAATGAGCAACATGATTTTTTTTTCGTTCGCATCAGAAAGACAATTTAGGAATACATATTGTTTCCCTGTGTTACGAGAAAAACTAACATTGGCTAAGCTCATAATAATAGTTTCAATAAATTCAGATCATCACCTCAGGATATTAATAATCTGATTTGTGTTGAAGGATGAAACAAAGAAATACACTAGGAAACAGAAACTTGGCATGTTTTACATATAAATTATAAAATAGAATAATTTTTCATTTATTCATGCTTTTATTAATTCTTTCATTTCCATTTTTTGTTTCATTTATTAATGCTTAACTATATCAGAATCCAAGATCAATACTAACTGTACAAAATCGATTAAGACAAACTCTTTGAATTCAAGGAACTCATAAGTTACTGGGTAAGAATTTAAAGCAAATTGCAAAGCAATGTGATAAATGCTATACCAGTAATTTTCACAAGGAATTGGGGAAGCTGAACAGAGGGAGGAAGAGAAGAAAGGATACAGAAAATGTTTCACAGAGAAAATAATCTGGAATCAGATCCTGAAGAATTTAGAGCTCACCATCAAAGGGAAGGGGGGTTGAAGGTAGGTTGGAAAGAACTAGTACTCATGACAGTCCATAAACACTTCAAAATCTGCAAGTTTTATTGTCACTGAAATGTAAAATCAGAACTGTTAAGAGGTAAGTCCTACTAAGGAATTTGGGCTTGACTTCTAGAGATGATTGGATTCCAGAACCACTTTTAAGTGAGAATCACACAGTCAGCTTTGTGTTTTAGAATATTACTTCGTACTAGTATGGAGGAATAATTGGAAGGAATTAAAAGTGATGTTGAAGCTGTGGAGAGAAGTAAACTAATAAGGAAGTTGAACAAGAAAGTGTATCTCACTCCAATTTCTGACTTGAGTTTTTAGGAAATGATTGTACCATTAATCAAGCTAGCACTAAAAACAGGAAATAAAAGCTTTCAAGGAGAAGGCCCTTGAAATATTGATCCTTATCAGTATTTATTAGTTATCTCATATATATAGAACACCATGTTGTGCACAAGGATTCAGTGGGAAATAAGGAATATGTTTTTGATTTTTATTTTTAGCCTAGAAAGGGAGCCACACATATAATTTAAAATGTAAAATTTCGGAATAGATGTGATAGGTTCCAGTGTTACAAGTAGTAAGCCATAAATATGTTCAGAGAATGAACAAATTACATTTACCTTAACAGGTGGAAAAATTAGGAATGAGATTTCATAGGTGAGTAGAGGAAAACAAGTCTGAGCAGATGCATAGGGTCAAATTACAGATGTCTTGAATGCTGGGCAAAAGCTGTATCGAAAAAAATAACTACAGCTCTTTGTATAGGTTAGGTATCAGTAGGTTTGGTAAGATCAATCTGGCAATGTATAGGTTGTATTTTGTGGAATTAACCGGAAGTAAGAACATCATTTAGATTATTAAAATAACACAAGTAGGAGATATATTGTAAGTTGAAATGGGTTGACATTTCTTCTTTTAAAGGGTAATGATGCTTTCAGGATTGAGAACTCTTTTTAAGGGAGTAAAGGAAATGACACAATTTACTTTTGCCAATATGATTACTCCATCCCTTCCCCCAAATGATTTTTTTGTCGATTTGGATTTGTAGGGACAAACTCATTTCCACTTGCATTTAAGGAGAAATGAGAAGATGTATCGTATATGTGTTTTGACATGTTTGAAAAAAAAAATCATATGACTGTGAGTGTTAGCAACTGAATGTACCTTAGAGAGCATGCTATTCAGAGCCTAACTTTACAAATAACAACCAGAGGGTTTTATGTACTTGTCAAAGATCAAAGAATGAATTAAAAGTAGATCTGGGAATAGAATGAAACTGTTCTCTGTCCAGTCTTTGACTTTACCAATTTAGATTTGGGAGGAAAGATATACAACTAAAGAAAAAAGAAAGCAAGCTGTGAAGCTTCCACATAATTTGAAATATTCTGTAGAGTAGGTTCAAATTTGAAGATAATGTATAAATAGGAATCTTTCTGGCCCTTGAGATCTAGATGAATTTGCCCTGGACTTCATCCCTATGCTAGTGAAGGAATTTAAAATGCTGCTTAAGATTCCCATGAATTGTCATGGGCAGAGGGCAGGGGGATAGATATCACGTTCTCTTAACCTCCTTAGCCTTGTGGGCCTGTATTCCTCTCCTGCATCTCTTCTGTCCTTTATTGATCAGGATGTAAAACTCACTCTCTTGTTTGTCCCACTCCCAAAAAAGAAAACCTCAAAAAATGTAAATGATCATGGTAGATTTTATTGTAAAACTGAAGGCGGGAGGAGATCTCATTTGGAAAACATCAGGACAAGTAACTTCAAAATAGGATTTAGATGTATCTACTCCTCTCTGGCCTCCTTTCCCACAATGTGAGGTGTCCCCACTGTTCTCAGTTCCTTTGTTTCCCATCCATCTGACTTCTCTCCTTTTTCTTCTTCTTTCTGGCTCTCCAGAGCAGCAAGCATTCTCTGCCAGGCCCTATCCTCCTGCTTTGAAGCCCTTTGTGGCAGCATATACTGAGGGCCCAGCAAAGACTGCTCTCTTCCTAGGCAGCATTCTGCCGCTATGTTCTTCATCTCGCTTGCAGGCAACGAAGACATTTATTTATTCAACAACTTCAGACAGACATATTAATGATGTCTGTATTATAACAGATCAGGTGCCAGGAAGCAGAACTATAGAAGTGAAAAAGGCCTCTGATCTCAAATTGAATAAAAAAAGATTTGTAATTTATAAAGTGCCTTTCAATTTAACTAATCAAAGAATTTTATTATTCCATAGAACAGGATCAAACTTGAAGATAATGAATAAATAGGAATATTTGTGCTCCTGTCATCTAGATGACTTCACCCTGGACTCCAGCTCTATTCCAGTTTAGGAATTTAAGTGCTGTCTAAGGTTAATTAAAATTTTTGATGTTTAAGTCTCCTAGCAACCCCGTGGATTGGATATGGGAGGTGGTGTGACTATCATTACTCAAATTCTTCCCTCTTAAGTTCTTAGAGCTAACTGCTAGGTTGGACTTCTCATCAATTCAGGGACTAAGATTTCGCACTGAGAAGAGAAATAGTTCAAGGAATGGTGTCCTGTACTACTCTTTTCTTAACTTTCTCTTTGATTTTTTAAAATGAAACTAAAACTCTGGTAGAGTTAATGACTGTTTCACCTACTCCAGTTATTCAAATGCTGCACTTCCATTATATCCTGCACAGAGAACTACTAAGTCTAAAATACGGAAAAATCACAGGCATCCATTTTAACTAGTAAAGGCTCTACTATGCATTTTTGTTTTCATTTTTCCTCAGTTTTTAAACATAGGATGAAACTCAACTAAAAGTGGGATTAGGGGCAGGCCTGGTGGCATTGCAGTTAAGTTCACGCGCTCTGCTTCAGTGGCCTGGGGTTCCCCAGTTCGGATCCCAGGCATGGACCTATGCACTGCTTATCCGACTATGCTGTAGCAGGCATCCTACATATACAGTAGAGGAAAGTGGGCACAGATGTTAACTCAGGGCCAATATTCCTCAGCAAAAAGAGGAAGATTGGTGGCAGATGTTAGCTCAGGGTTAATCTTCCTCAAAAAAAAAAAAAGAAAAAAAGAAAGTGAGATTATGCCAGTCATCAATTTTATTTAGAAGAAACTTCTTTCTCAGAATTTATTTGAGCCTTGATTGATTTTATCTGTGACCTAGGCAGCTGCATTAAAGAATTGCTTGATTTACTGAATAGAGTTTTGATTAATAAAATGCACTAACTATTTAACATTTAAGAATCTTTTTACGGTGTCTACATTTCAGATTTCAAAATTCAGTGTGAGACTATGTAACTTGAAGCTCTGACATTTTGGGACTAGATTTCACGTATTAATGAGTGGACTCATGTTAGACCGTTAACTCAATAGACACAATCTGTACATCTTCTGTGTATGATTTTCATAAACAAAAGTGGTAGAAGGAATTAAGGAATACTGAATTCTTACAATGGACCAGGTACATTTATATCCTATTTAAGAAAAATCTAACCCAAAATGTAAGGTTGGTATTACTATTTTTATTTATACCTATGGAAATTGAAGTTTGGAGAGATTAAATAACTTCCTCCAGGTCACTTAGGTAGGGATGAAGGAACTGGGCTTGCTTCCTAAGTCTGCCAACTTAAAAGTGCATAGTGTATACGTAAGAAAACCTGAAGGTATATATATATATACATAAGAAAACCTAGCCTCATCAAATTTCTCTGATTAGAGCTTCCTCATTTTTCAAGTATAAACAATATATTATCTATTTATATGAAAAGTGTCTGTGAGGAGAAAATGAGATAATTTATATAAAACTAATATTTCAGAGCATACAGGTGTCCTTGCTTTGCTTCTATGTGTGTTACTGATCACAAGCCCTACCACACAAACTCAACAACCCCTTAAAATTTCATGTGAAATGAACTGCTGTAGAGTTCATGAAGCTGGTGGCTGGAGAGATGCTCCCTTTCAAGCATTTTTTTCCAGTTACTATGAAGTTGAGGAAGAACCTGAAAATACCAGATTTTTTTTTTTTTTTTCTTGTGCTGCCTGTTCTGGAGCAAATGGCTTCGCTAAGGATATATGGAGGCCAATGAATTAATAATAAGTAGTTTAAAGTATAGCATTTAGAGTGTAGATATTCTCATTGGGAGGGATATGTGGATTTAATTTTAAGGATTTTTTTTCATTTTTAGGGGGGAGTGGCATTTTGTGGTAGGCATTTGTAAAAGAGTAGCATCCTAGCTTACGTCTTAAACTGTCTTTAAACATAAAGTAGGACTACAATCCATGTGTACTTTCTCCTTTCCAGCAATACAGACTATGCCAATCTTATTCTTTTGTTTTGAAGCTAGAAATTATCATATGAATGGGATCCACTATTTCTTGACCCTGAAGTTAGCTGCCTAATTTTTCCTGACCAATACAATAGTCCACAGTCTATATTTTCCCTAAATCTTAAAACATCATCGTCACTTTAATTTATCTGAAATATCCTTTAGCATCTATACAACCAAGCAGAATTGGACGTTGGACCCTTTTGAGTAGACCCTTACAACAGTAATAAACAATAAATGTTTGTTCAACAAGTTTAAATCTACATATTAAGAAAGGTATGTGTGATCTTCCTTTTGTCCCTTTTCTGTCTCTCCTGTTTTTTGGTTTCCCTGGTTTCCATAGCTTACGATGTGAGAATTCATCACATGCTCTTTCTTTGCCTGGAATGAGGATGAACTAGATCTGTACTCTTGGTACCAAGTGAGTGTTGCCTAATGGTTAGGGTTATCGAGTGAAATGCATCATGCCCAGTTAATTTTGAATTTCAGATAAACAGCAAATCAATTTTCGTATAAGTATGTCCCCTGCAAGTATTGCATACTTATACTAAAAAATTATTTCATGTTTACTTGAAATTCAAAATTAATTTGGCATTCTATATTTTTAATTACTAAGTCTGGCAACCCTACTAATAGTAAAAATTCCCTATTCGCAGGAAATATATATTTCACTTTTGATTTTTACGCTGTGAGAGTCTGTGCCTGTCTCACATGCCATTTACCCTCCCTCACTGATTTCTTTGAAGATTATCGTTGTTAGTTGTTAATTGTTGCCCCTTTGACTCATTCTGGGACAAAAGCAGAGAGAATTAACATAATTTTGTCATTATCTGGAGGCCTGCAGTTAGTTAATTATTTATGTTATTTTATTCAGTTTTCCATTTAGCCCCTTAGGTATATGATTATACATTTATTTCTTCAAGAATCTTTTCTTAAAAAATCGCTAATAATTTTCTATATCGATACTTGGAGTTGAGATCATAGTCAGTTTTTAATCCTCATTCGAAACCTAAACTTTTGGAAAGCTTCCACCTTCACTTTCATCGGTATATTCTGTGTTAAGTTACTATGTGTGTCCTTCTGTGTTTGAAAATACATATTGCTACTGTTTTTTATATTTCTGCCATCTTGTCTGGAAAGTTTTCAAAATCATAGAATAGTGGGAATTAATTTTTGAACTTTGTACATGGATAACTATCCTTTCTGGAAGTTATATCTTATTTTAAAATGCCAAAGGAGTTTCTCTTTGAGGTATGAAAATTGATACCTTGGCATGTTGTTTGAAATGCCACCCAACAGAATCACAAAATTAGAGTTTAATCTAAAACTGTTACTTTATTTTCAAAGACCTTTCTCTAAGAATTTTTTACTCGCAGAAATAAAATACCTTACAAAATATCAACAGAGTAAACTCCTTAAAGAAATAATTACTCTATTAGTCAGCTGATATAATAATATATGCCTACAGAGCCTCTTAAAAACAAAAAAACAAAAAAATCCCAAAAAGTAGTAAAACCCAATAAGAGGTTCACAAATGCCAATAGCTTTTAGCTTATAAACTGAAATCTGTAATGTTAGGAATTTATTGCAGCAGAACCTTGTAGATTTACTCTTAGAATGATAATATAGATGAAACCATGCTACAGTCTGAAAAAATCTCTTCTGTGGTTCAAGATCAAGCTCTGCATTTCTGTTTTATTTACAGGAGTCGTCTGGTGGTTTTACTAAATTTCATTAATATAATCACTTATATTTTAGGAATTTAAATGTTAGCTCTAATTTCCTAGTGGCAGTGTCTTCATTCCTTGTTTAATCAATATGTTTTATATTGTTCTTCCCAATAAGCAGAAGCATCTTCATTTCATATGTTTAAAATTTGTATTTCTTGCATTGCTTATTAAGCTAGTGTTGAGGCCACTGATGGAGCAGGCATGACATTCTAACATCAAGATGTTTGAAGATTAAACCATAAGAAAATAAAGTTTATTCTGAAGACAATAATCTAAACATTTATGTAAAATTACAAAAGAAAACAAGAGGTTTTGTCATCATCATCTTCTTTAAAAAATCTTTTTTTGCGTTTAATTTTTGAAAAGGAAATCATTCTATTTTGCTCAGTTAAATTACGGAAAAGCTCTGGGATCCTGAAAAATCAGATGGAGTCAAAACATGAAAGTTTAGGTAGAGTATCATTCAATTGCCTGAGGAAAGTGTTAGGATGCATCAACTCGCCGGCTAACTATGAACCCATATGAAGTGAACTCTAATGAAATGAATTCCATCAGTTCATGGTTTTAAATAGGACTTTAATTTCAAGAAGGTCAAAGTAATGTGCACTATTCTCTGCCATTCAGTGCTCACCGTGATCAAAGGTGGAGCTGTCTGTGGGAGAATTGCTAAATGCCCTATGAGAACTATGGCTTCAAATATTTAATAATAAACCACATGGAACTCGCCTTCCATGTTTTCATTCATACTCAACTGTTTGTAGAAAGACAGAACTGAGTATTGTGACCGGTCCTTCCCTCAGATTCAATGGGAAATAAGAAAGGGGAAGGAGATGGGTCTTTGTTCTTTGATCAGGGGGTGAAAATTCTCACTCAGTCTGTATTTTGAAATAAGATCATCTTAAAAACAGTCAACATGGTGACATTTAGATATACCTTCCTTGGCTCTTTCCTACCTTAAATGCTTTTTTTCAGTTTTTCTCTTTCATTTTCTGTACTGCTGTTTCCAATTGTCCCCTTTTGGGAAGAATATTTGATGCATAAAATAGAAATGAAAACCAATGTGTCTGTCTACTTGCTCTTACTGACTACTGGATTCTGTCACCCCCAGGCACCGAAGGAGCAGTGTTCGGGCACTCTGTCGAAACACCTCACATCAGAGCAGAACCTTCCCAAGACCTCAGGTAAGTCCTGGCTCTTACACCTGTGTCATAGTTTCCATCACTGTTGATTGTCTTTGATATATAAAGAATTAAAATAGAAAATGTGCTACATACTTGTATAAAGAATTGTCATTGCCTGCCTACATAGTAAATACATAAGTATTTGATTGAGGGTAAGAAAGTGTGAGCTATTATTCTAACCTTCTGTATATTTTTTCCCCAATAAACATATAATTAATACAAAAATAAATATATCAGGCAGGAGGAGTGTGGAAAAAGAAAGGAAAAGCAGTTATCGAGGAAGGTGAGAGGAAGATTGATAAAAATAGGGATTCCGGTAAATCTGACATAGACAATGAAATATATGTACAGAAAGGCATAAAGAAAGGGGAGGCAGAGAGTTGGAGAAAGCTATAAATGGTCAGGGAGTGTTACATAAAGGGAAATACGGAAGCAAATGTAAATAGTAATCAGACAAAGGCAGAACTTAATGGCCCTATGACAGATTTCTCAATCTAGTATTTCCAATGGAATAAGCTGGTTTTTGACCTTGTATTATTTCTAAGAGACACTGTTATATGTAAAAGCCCTCTCTACCCAGAAGATTATGACATGACAACATTGTAGGGAATTCTCTCCAGGACAGTCATGGCAACTGTTGATAAAAGTTGAAATACTAAAATCTAGTAACTGATCTATGGATGTTCTTAATTCAATAATAAATTAAATTAATAGATTAAAGATGTATTATATAGCTTGTTGTGGTAATCATTTTGCAATATATATGTATATCAAATCATCATGTTTTACACTTTATTTATTTACTTATTTATTGAGGAAGATTAGCCCTGAGCTAACTGCTGCCAATCCTCCTCTTTCTGCTGAGAAAGACTGGCCCTGAGCTAATACCTGGCCCACCTTCCTCTACTTTATATGTGGGACTCCTACCACAGCATGGCATGCCAAGTGATGCCATGTCTGCACCCAGGATCCTAACTGGGGAACCCCAGGCCACTGAAGTGGAACGTGCACACTTAACCGCTGCGCCACCGGGCTGGCCCAAGTTGTACACTTTAAACTAATACAATGTTATATGTCAATACACAAAGATGCTTAATATTATTATTTTCTGATAGATAAATTACATTCTAAAATGCATTTGCTATGGTATTGAAAAAAGACAACAATAATGATATTAAAAAGTAATAAATCACATGTAAAAATCACTTTTAAAGTTGGATGAACATATCAGCCATAGAGATAGAGTCTTTGTCTTGGAAAACATAATAAGAATATTAAGTAAAAAAACATTTTATTTCATGAGGATCAAGTTCAGCCCTTTCCATTTGGATGAGTGGAAAAAATGCTCAAATGACAATAGAAAAATAAAGTTGAAATTTTGTAATGCAAAAATAAAGCTATACATTCACAACAGTAAATTTTGTAGACCTTTATAGTCTGTGACAAAATTTCCTAAAGAACTCAGTTTCGCACTAGTTGAGTAACCAAGATTCAAACAAGCTAGTCAACAGTAACAGAAGGGGGCCCTCTTCGTGTGATCAAGGCATTTTATGACAAAAGTAATAATTACTTACTCTGTGCCAAAACCTCAAGGATGTGAGAGAGTTGAAGAATATGTAGAAACAGGGTTTTGGTGTGTTATAGCCTTGATTTATGGCTCTTATCTTAATTAGGAATTTAGATTTTCTGTGTAATTGGTTATTTTATCCCTCTCCACACAACAAGGTTGTATGTTCCATTTATAGGCTCTGCATCTTCGTTGCTCGTCTTTAGTGCCATAGCAGCCAGCACTGTATCTCACATATAATAATATCTGATAAATATTTGTTAATTTAAATTACTGAAACAGCAAAACTGTATATCGAAGACACTAATTAAATGCTTGTAATACAACTACATGGCAGCAGTTGTTACTGTGTTGCTAAGACACATGTGACTAACATTGATTCCAATTGTTTTTCAGCTGTGTTTTACTACAGATCTCAAGAGTTTAGTGATTCTTTCCATAACAATTTTCTAAAGTACTAAGTTCTAAAAAAACATTTTTTACTTCCAATGTTTTAGTAATTGCGTACTCATTTTATGTTTTTCATTATGAAAGTCTATTGCCAAAGGAGGAATAGAAACCAACTGCTATTTTAATTACCTTGCCGACATGTCTCAAAATTCATAAGTGTGAATGTGAATTAAATTATAATTAGTACAGAGTGTTGCTGGTTTTATTTTCTAATTATTCATCAATTATTTAAACATTGAGTTAAGCTAGGCTTATCTGCTAGTGCTAAAAGCAGATTGGCAACCCCCAAGATGAGTGTTAGTGATCTAAATTCCAAAATTGAAACAGAAGCAAGCACAGTAATGATGGGAGTATTCAATTATTCATTTGTGTGCTGAAGATTAAAAGCAGAGTGTCTGAGAAGATGTTTACAATCTTGCTGACAATTTCCCTTTCAGGGCAATAGGAAATCCTCTTAGTCGACACCTAATTCTAATCACCAAGGCGGGATTGGTTCGCCAAGTAAATAAAATGATAATTTAGGGAATAAATAGCCATATTGTCTTTGATTTTGTTTTTGCCAAGAATGAAAGACTTTAGAAGGGAACATTTCAAAAAGTTTATTATACAATATAGTAATATTTTGGTGTGGAAATGTAGATTTCTGTAATTTATTTATTCAACAGGTGTTTGATGAATGCTGATTATTGCCAAGTTCTGTGCCAGTTTTCACGTGCATTTTAAACCTACTTGGGTAGATCTTCTGTGATTTCTTATATAAGCTGATACTATTTTTGTAGGGACCTATGTGTTAAAAGACTGAAAAATGTATCTTGAAAAGTCAGTAAGGACACGATAGTATATTTGCCTGGAATAGCCCAAGTACGAATGTTCTTCCCGTTTATATTTCTTAAATTAATATACAGCTAAATTATTACAGTTCAAAAGAGTTTGTGCACTTGATGGTGAGAAGTGAGGAAATCCATTATATAATGCCCATTGCTCAAAGATTGTTTGGGTCTGAGTTCCATTAACTGTTCCAAGAATAAGACAAGAACCTGGACTCGGAGTCATTAAAATGAGTTAATATTTAATGATATAGTTGGCGTCTTTTCATCATTTCCATTCTTGTTTGAATATAATTTAAAACTGAAATGTTTAAGTTTGCAGGCTCCAAGTCAATCTCTAGAAACATAGAGCTCTAATTTACATCATACGTGTGTTCGAGGAAAGGCACCATTTATAAAGTAGTAGAGATTTTGCCCTGAGACATTTTGTCAATAAAGGAGTAAAATGCTTTCCTGATATTTTTGTACCTATGAGGAAAAAACAGAGTACTAAACTAGCATTTTTCTTCTCTCCTCTCCTCCCCCTTCTCTCCCTTCCTCTCTCCTCCTCTCCCCTCCCCTCCCCTCTCCTTCTCCCCCCTTTCCTCCCTCTCTTTCTGCCTCCTTTCCTTTTATTCTTTCATTCTATGTATGTATTTATATATTTATTTAGAGTTAGTAGCAAATGATCATTATGAGAAGCTTGTTTCAGCTTGTCATCTTGAGAACACAGAGCAACAATTGATCTAGAGATTTGTTTGATCGAATTTAAAGGAAGAGACCATAATGGGGGGTGCAAGTAGGCAAAAAACAAAAATAGAGGGAACAAAAACAATGTGATTTGAGGCTGAAAAAGGCTCACCGTAGCCTCAAGTGATAAGACAGTAACATTTCTTGTATGTTCAGGTCACAATTTGCATTAACTTTTTCTTAAAACATTTTTCTGCTCAATTGTCCATTCATTCCATCATTGAAACTGCGAAGAATGACTGCCTACTATGTCTCTGGACCTGGGTTAAATATTTAGCAAGAACAAGATACACGCCGCTTCAGTTCTGCTTACGTTTCTATTTAGTAATTGTCTCTTGCATCTTACTTTCAAAGAAGTCTGAATTCTTTTCTCAGAATGTTGAGAATTCTTCTAGAGATGTAGGCCACTCATTTTCAAATTTGAGAAGTGCACAATACCTTAAAAACAAAGTCTTGTTGCGTCTTTGGTATGTAAACACTATAAATATAGAATTTCCTGGAAAACAAAAGTAGCAGGGTGACTCAGAGTTCAACCTTAATCCTTCTCTCTGCTCTAATCCATGGGTACCCACTATGAAGACTAGTCTGACACTCATTGCCGTGATTGCTCTAATGCTTTCAAAATGAAAAACAATTGTGCTTCACTAATTAAATAAAAATTCACAAGTTTTGCCAACAAATGTGGGTTTTGCTTTTCAACAGGCCCTTTTAGAGAATGCTTTCTAATAAAATGAATAGTTTAAGTTAAAACCCCTACTGTGTTCTCAATCCTCCTCAGTAGAGGCTTGAGAACTTCTGTATGGGAGAGAAGCAGGGCATCATTAACTGTTGATACTGTGTTCCCAAGTGTCTACCAGTTAAGTAGTTCTTGAAGAGAATCTAGGCTTAGTCTGATTTGAATTGTGAGATCTGAGCCCAGGACATTCTATAGGGATTCTTGGCTGATTTGAGAAGTCCAGGATATCTAGAATAAACCTAAGACTTTATGATTTGGGGGCTTTCCATCTTGCTTTAAAGGTTTCCCATTTCTAGACTTGGATATTTCCTTCTAATTTTCTATTATTTATTTTGTATGGTAGATTATTTCTTTCTTAGTGCTATACTTTGAATAAGTAAAATTGAAGTTATGTTCTGAATTTTCTATTGAAAATTGTAGTCTGGGGGCTGGGCCGGTGGCACAGCAGTTAAGTTCGCACGTTCCGTGTCGGTGGACCAGGGGTTTGCTGGTTCGGATCCTGGGTGTGGACCTACCCAACTCTTACCAAGCCATGCTGTGGCAGGCATCTTACATATAAAGTAGAGGAAGATGGGCACCGATGTTAACTCAAGGCCAACCTTCCTCAAAAAAAAAGTAAAAGAAAAAAAAGAAAATTACAGTCTGTGGTTTATTTACTGGTTTTTATATTTTGAACAGGTAAACTGGAATTTTTTCTTGCAGGAAGGGTTAAGGATCTAATGTTGTTTTCTTTAGTACAGCTAGTCAATTTATTAAGCATCATCCAAACCGGCAAACCCCAGGCCAATTAGGCGGAGCATGCTAACTTAACCACTGTGCCACCAGGCTAGCCCCAAGAACTGTCTTCTTGATTCATTGGATAGAGAAGATTTGGAGGGGAATCAACAGATGGTCTTGAATGGTTCTCTGTGTTCTGTTACCTGAGGCCAAGTCCTAGGTGGTGAAACCTTTGTTCTTTAGGTGTTAGAGGTTTGAGGACACTAGTGATGTCTCAGGTTAACTGAGGACAAGAGATCAAAGAACCTCAAAGGAGGGAGGAGCAGTGACTTGTGGTGAATGCAGACAAGTGGAGAGAAAAATGAGAACCTCTTCACAAATGCCAGCTTGGATCATGAGGCTACAAATGACCAAATGTCACCATCAAATGCTTTGGCACAGTGTAAGCCCCTTGGTACAGTGATGCAATCCCAGGTAAAAACAAGAGAACCTGGGGCCACCCTGGTGGCTAGTGGTTGGGTTCATGTGTTCCACTTGGGCAGCCTTGGGTTCATGGGTTCAGATCCCAGGGGTGGACCTACCGGTCATCAAGCCATGCTGTGGCAGGTGTCCCACATATAAAGTAGAGGAAGATGGGCACAGATGTCAGCTCAAGGCCAATCTTCCTCAGCAAAAAGAGGAGGATTGGCGGCAGATGTTAGCTCAGGGCTAATCTTCCTCAAAATAATGAAAACAGTTGTCCAACAGGTGGGAATCCACAAAAAGCTCTCACCGATTTTGGTTTTCTTCTGATGTTTTTGTTTATGTGCTGAATCATTTTCAACACACTAAATGGCTAAGTTTTTTCTTTTCAACTCGAAATGTCTATAGGGTAGGACACTTAAAAGATCCTTATCAGCTTCTCTGCTCCATCATCCTCAATTTGCGGTAAAGGATACTGCTTAGTGCTTGGGAGAAGCACAAAGACACAAAGAGCGAGTGTAAACGGGACAGGGGAGGAAATGCCATTAATATCTCAAAATCCTAGCCCACCACATACTTATCCCCCTTAATTCTTTTAAGAAATTTTTTATGATCTTATAAGAAAAAATCATATTTTCCAATTTAGCAATGACAAAATTGAGGCTTACTGCTGCTGGCTAACTGTCCTGAACCCTGCTCTCACTCTTCACCACCTCTTTCAATAGGGGTCCTCTATGTCGGTATTGGCAACACACTGTACTCTGTGGCTACACCGGCAATGAATACCTGAAGTTGATGAATATAATAAACATTTTCTGATTCAATAATTAATAAAGATGAGAACAGAAAAACTCAAAAGCCCAGAAAGACTTAATATATTTTAATGTTCTAGTACCAAATATCAAACATGGTACAAATATGTTACAAACAATGCATACATTTAATATGGATATTTTCTATCAAATGTATGAGTAATAATCCCACCCCTTTAGTTTGCTTGGAGGCAAACCAAACCAGATCAATTATTTGATAAAGTAAGTGTGCTTTTCCTCCCGCTCATAAACTCAGTGAATTATGTTTTCTTGAATGTCAGATTCACAATCTGTTTTAGAACATTAACCCATTTTAATTAAAGTCTTACCTGACTTCTGTTTGAACGGTTCAATCATTTCAAAATGTATATAATTGCATTTGATGTTATGGATAATGAACAAATGGAAACAGTGGTGGTCACTGATATACTACTCAAGGCGGTGTATATTTGGGGGCATATCAGGGGAAGTCACTTGTAAAACATACATTTTAACATTCAGATTTTGAAATTTAGATACTGTGTGCAAAGTATGAGGATTATGAGTGAAAAATTATGAGTGATTTTTTTCATTTTTTCAAATGCTTTTAGAAAACGTATTATTTTTGTTTTGTTAAAAAAGCAACAAGATGTAGACATTTCTTTAAAATATATATATTCAAAACCTGACCCTCCGGGGATTTTATGAGGATGTCCAAGGGGACCCTAGACATCAAAATTTCAAAGTGGCTTTGGAGAGTGGAAAAAAAGTAAAACATTCAAAACGTCAAAATCGGTTCTTGTAAATGCTGGCTCTAGTCCTTTATATCACTTTCGAGTCTTTAAGTTCAACTTCAGTACTCAGAGCTGGTCTTCAGAGATCAGACTATTTGATGTGGTTCTCCCTGCAAACCAGCTCCGGATCTATTGCCTCAAAGGCCACCAGTTGCTCTGGATGATGGTAAATGTGAGCCTAAGGCTCTTGTCCTAAAGTTGTGTGGTCCAGGGAACACAGGCAATTGCAGCTCGAGCGCTTATCCAAGACTCACTCAGGAATCCTACCTCTTCTCACATTAGTGTTCTTGCTTTTTGGGTTTTTTTTGTGAGAGAGATTGGCCCTGAGCTAACATCTGTGCCAATCGTCCTCCATGTTACATGGGACACCACCACAGCATTGCTTTATGAGCGTACTAGGTTGCACCCAGGATCTGAAGCTGTGAACCCAGGGTTGCTGAAGTGGAGCGCGTGAACTTAATCACTACACAACAGGGTTGGCCCCTCACACTAGTGTTTTTTAGATAACTAGTGTTACCTAGTTTCTGTATTCTGCTTTCTTTTGTTTTTTTCTCTACTTTTGTATTTAAAGATAATTTTGAAACCACCTCCAAACTATCTTTTTTTGCAGGCACAACTATCTAAAACACCTGTTTTCTTCATCAAAATTTATGCCATCAACATTTAATCACATGTGTACTTGTGTAGCATCCTTCATGTAATTTTTCTTTCTCAGCCTAATGTCATCCATTCTATGGGCGTTTTCCTGGGCCAGTATAGCTCAGCTAATATAGGAAATGTTTCGTTTCTTCATTTTAATCAATTTCTAGAAGTGTAAACAGTACTTCAACATTTTTCAAGTTTACACAATTTTGACTGTGCATGCTTGAAACTTCTCAATATTAATGACTTTCATTAACGCTTTCTCATTCTTGCAAGACAGGAACTCTATTGAGGCATACTTCCATGCTAAATTTATAAAAATTTATTTATTAACCCTCCATCATTAATATTGAAAATGTACAAAAGATTTAAACAAGTAAACTTATCATGACCTACTTTTCATGTATGTTGTAACGGGAAACAACCTAAGAAACTGTTACTAAATCATTACGAGAGTAAAAAAGAATAAATAATAGATGTGTAACAAATGAAGAGTTTCATAAAGAGCCAAAAAATAGATAAGGCAATTAAAAATCATTCAAAAACTGCTTTTGGCTTTTTGTGAAATGGCAAAGATTTTTATTTATGCCTTACTGTCGTTTGTTTCATTTCAGTTGAGTAATGTTATCTTCTAGACCACCGTAATTTATTCTTTTTACGATTAAGGATTCTTTTGTTTTTCTTTTAGGCTTGAATCACCAACCAGGTCCTTGATCATGGAAGCTCCTCGAGGGGTCCAGGTGAGTGCTGCTGCAGGAGACTTCAAGGCCACTTGCAGGAAGGAGCTCCATTTGCAGTCTACAGAAGGGGAGGTGAGTTCTGAGGGGCAGAGACTGGTCCTTCAGTGCTAAGTGTGCATCTTCTCAAATTACATGCATATGATTTCAGGTGAAACAGACAGAATTGCTTCCTAAGAGAGCTTAAATGATGAAAATATTAATACTGCTCCTTGAATATGAAATTTGGTAAACCTAATGTTATTTTCTTTCTTTTTTTTTTTTTGGAGGAAGATTAGCCCTGAGTTAACTACTGCCAGTCCTCCTCTTTTTGCTGAAGAAGCCTGGCCCTGAGCTAACATCCGTGCCCATCTTCCTCTACTTTATATGTGGGACGCCTACCGCAGCATGGCGTTTCAAGCGGTGCCGTGTCCGCACCCGGGATCCAAACTGGTGAACCTTGGGCCGCTGAGAATTGGAACTTGCGAACTTAACCACTGTGCCAATGGGCCGGCCCCCCTAATGTTATTTTCTTAAGTCAAAGCTCCACTTATTTTCTACTGAAAGATATTCATTCATAAGTCAATTACAAGTGGGGCATCTAAAATCCTGTAATTTCAAAATTGGCAGATAAACATAATGAGTATCAAAATAATATCAAGAATCTTTGTTTTTTTGTCCTGTTTTGGTTTTCAAAAACTTCTTCCAAAAAGTACTTCAGATGTTTGTTTCTGTAGAAATGGCCCCTATATTTTTGCTAAAAGAGAAACAAAAGTTTACTTTATCATTTAGCCTGATTGTTATTTCCTAGATAAGGAGATGCATGCTAATATTTTTCTTCCATGTCGCTTTATTTCCCCCAGAATCTCCTTTCAGTCTGTTGTCATTCGTTTAAAGAGCATCTGCTTTTCCTCACTGGCTGCTTTAGAGAACTCCTTGCATTTGATCTTCCACTCTTTCACTGTAATGCAATAGACACATATTTATTTCATTTATCTTATTTGCTATGTATGTTGTGATTGTTGTGTTTGCAGAACCACATTTTTGTCAATTCCTCGGCAGCATGTCTTCACATATTACCTCTCCCCCTGTCTCAATGGCCTTCTTCTGAAACTCTGAAGAAACGCTATGTCTTTTCATTCTCTTCCCTCCAGGTCTCTTAGCCTCTCCTTCCTAGTTTCTATTGTTTTATCTCCTTGTGCCTCACTCTGCTTATTTATTCAGCTCTACATGCCCAGGTATCTGATCTTCAGTATCTAATCTCTTCTTTAATCCCTAAATTGAGCTTTTAATTTCAGTAATTATGTTGTTCATTTCTAGGATTCTCATCTGTTGGTTTTTTGAATCTGCCAGGACATCTTGGTGGTTGCTCTTTTCTTTGCTTGTTTGTTTTTAATTCTACTTCAATTATTTCATAGCCTTATACATAATACATACTCTACTCTGAATACTTTTGCTACAATTTCCGAAGTCCTTGAAAGTCTAAATCATTGTATTGCTGTTTCTACCAATTAATTCCCTTAGCATTTTCTTCCTTCATGTGCTTATTTTTTATTATGAGTTTACAAACGTCAAGTTGAGAAGAAAAAGAATGGAAGAAGAATTTGAGAGATCCTCTGGAGCATTTCATATCTCTTCACACATAAAGACGAGGGCATAAATTAATAGAATCAGAGGACGATGTTCCTCTGTCATCTTTATGCTGTTAACGTTGTATTGATTCAAGACAAATTTTACTCATAGTCATGCACCGCATAACGACATTTTGGTCAATGCTGGACCACATATATAACGGTGGTCCCATAGGATTAGTACCATCTAGCCTGTCTGTGTAGTCAGCTATACCATCTAGGTTTGTGTAAGTACACTCCATGATGTTAGCAAAATGATGAAATTGCCTAACAATGCGTTTCTCAGAACATATCCCCATCGTTAAGCAACGCAAGACTGTATGTATTTTGCTTCCTCTTTATCAACAAACCTACTGGCAGGAACATATTATCATCTGAGTAGATATTGTAACTTAAATGATTTAGAAATAGGCTTAGTGATATTTAAAAAACATATCCATTTCACTTTTGAGGATTTCTTTCCACTATAATTGCAGACTACAGTACCTTTTCTACTATAGCAAGCCAGAAATCTTTCTTCAATATCTCATATTCTTTTTAAAAACATTGCATTTATCATGCTAATAATACATTCAAATTATTCATACTATCATCCCATAATACATATTGATGGTTACTAATCTCTGTTCTGCTCATATTTGTGCACCACTTTATACGTTCTTTTATTCAACGTATCAGCAGTATCCTTGGATTCAATTACAGATTAGAATTTAATTGTGAATTAAGTATTACGCTATAATGAAATCATAGCCAGAGGTGTTCAGCTGTGGTCATTTTTTTATATTAATAAAATAAAGATACAGAAAAGCACAAAACTTTATATTAGAATAAAATAGCGTGTAATTTTCCTATGAAGTGTGAGATGATATAAAATCTTTCTCATTGCTTCACTGACTACACCACAGAAAGGCAGATTGATCATTCACTAAACAACACAGAAATAGGTAAAGTCCCTACCTTTAGATAGTTTTAAACAAGTTAACATCAGAACAGACACGGTATTGAGGTAACCAAAACAACAGACAAAATGCACAAGAATGAATTGGACCCAAAATTCTGCACTGCAGAAGTTTCAATGATTTCACACATGGTGTTGCAAGGAATTTCAAATTCAGCTCTGAAGACAACACGAATCATGATTGTGTGTGGAACTTTAAAAGAGTTATAAAAGCGTATTCAATGCAATAACATAACATATACTTTACAAGATCACAGAGGAAGGATAAAACCATTTTTATTTTGCAAATTAGTTAACCTTTTCTATGACAGTGATAGGCGTGATTTCAACAGGTGAGAAGGGGGTAAATGAATTCTTGGTGGGGAGAAGACAGTGGGCTGTGACTCAAACGCTCAGGGGTGTAATTCTGAGTACGAGGAAGAGTTTCGGAACAAATAGATTATATGGCTTATGGGGCAATATAGAATAGAAATATCAATTGTAGAAGTTGGAAAGTGAACAGTATCATAGTAATTGTGTTACCAGAACAGAAAGAGATATGAGCAAGCCTTTCCATGCTGGAGAAGCTGAGCAATGTTGGGTTGAAAAGAATCAATACATGACACTCCTTTTTATCTCGTGACTTAATTTTCTATCTCAAGCCAAGAAAATGCCACTTTCTCTTTTTAAAGACCCCATTCATTTTAATTTACCTATTAATAAAATCTAATTGCCTTACATGGGTCAGGCTACAGCTTGGATCTCAGAAGTTTACGGGATTAAGTATTGTCATATAGCTAAATACTGTCCTGAAAGGAGAGCTAGAGGGCACTGCCGTAGCTAAGCTGAAGCAGGCCACACACCATAAGGCCCAAGTCCTCCAAGACTGACTCCATTGGTGAGGCCTCCACAGCTATGCTTGGTTTCCAAGGCTGCCACCTGCATGCCCTATATGTATAAAAACAGCTACTTTCCACAGCTATTCAGGCTACACCAATAGAAAGAGGCCATAACTATAAAATCCAGCAATTTGGCATTGTGTCAGCAAGCCTCTGCAAACCACCAAAGCTAACCGGTAACATTGCTTTCTGTACTTACTAATAAATAAGCCATTCACAATATCTTACAGTCATTTGATCAATCCCATATGAGCCTCCTTATCCACGTGTTGTTTAGCTTTCCATGTTCCATTCTTTATTACCTATGTCTCATGGTTTCTTGGCCAGAGCACCAGCTCCTGATTTTTCTTCAGAGTGAACTCACCTCCAAATACGCAGACCTAAAACCACAGGGTCCCAGAGCTTGTCACCAATTAGCATTTGTGAAGCTTGAGAATGTCTGCTCTCTGAAAGCATGCTAGCTCCTAAAAAGAGGTGAGAAAAGGATGGGCTATTCAAGCCCAGTTCCTCTCTCAAACCCAGCCAGTAAGAGAAGTCATCCTCCTCTCCTGTGGAGACATGAATGCAAGAGCCCAGAGTGTGTACCAATTACCATGTTACACTCATTGATGTCCCTCAACATGGAAACACAGAAGCAGAAAAATGAGGCCCAGCATCTACACCCCAAAAATGTATTGTCATTTTCTTTGTCTTAGGTTTTGTGCTTTTAATTTTCACATCAGAAATAATAATAATAATCTTCTTTAAAAAATTGTGTCACTTAACCCAGAAGTAATTATGGGGTAATAAATTTTAACATTTGACACCTACAAACAAAAACTCTATTCATGTTTTCTGAACTTTGAATACTGTTGGTAAATGCAATAATTCATTTATTTTATAATCTATTCATGTATTCAATAGCTATTTGCATTATGGGGAAGCTGTATGTGCACAGTCAAATATTGTAAAGTTATAAAAAAATTCAGGTGTGATGTTACCTTCAAGAAGGACATAGTTTAGTAGGAAAAGTAAGATATAATATGACTACAAAATAACATATCAAGTGATCAGCAAAATAAAATATTAATAATAATAAATTCTATGGGAGAACAAAATAAGAAGAGTCTTTCACCTTGGAGCGTCAGAGAAGACCCATGGAGGATGGAGAAGATGAACTGGACTTTGGTGGAGGGTGACAATTGTACCCTAGAAGGGAGAGACGTGCAAGGTGAAGGAAGAATGTTCTTTCATGCCATGTGCACTGGCACAATTCTGTGCACTATTCTATAGCCAGGAACCAAAGACAGGCCCTGCCCTCACAGATCTTACTTTCAAGTAAGAGAAACAAACAACAAATAATGAATACACACAATATAATGTTAAGAAGAGATTCTTTTTTTTCTTTTTTGAGGAAGATTAGGCCTGAGCTAACTACTGCCAGTCCTCCTCTTTTTGCTGAGGAAGCCTGGCCCTGAGCTAACATCGTGCCCATCTTCCTCTACTTTATATGTGGGATGCCTACCACAGCGTGGCATGCCAAGAGGTGCCATGTCTCCACCCGGGATCCAAACTGGCAAACCCCTGACTGCCGAGACGTGGAATGTGTGAACTTAACCGCTGCGCCACCGGGCTGGCCCAAGAAGAGATCCTTACTATAGAGAAAAATAAAGCTGTCAAGGAGAGGTTTATGGATTAGTCTTATTTTAATCAGAGAATTAAGAAATCCTATCTGAGAAGGTGACCGTCTGGTAAAGATCTGATTAAACATGGTCACGTCTAAATTAATCTAAAGTATACATGCCCATAATATATGAATCCATTTTCTGGCTTCCTTGCAGTATGCAATCGATTCCTGTGTTTCAAAATCTATACAGCATGAAAAAGGCAAACAGTGGAAATCTCCCTCCTACCCCTGTTCTCAAACCACCTACGTGATATACACCCCCACTTGTAAATATCTGGAGAAAAGTATTTCAGGCTAATGAAATAGGGAATAAAAAAGCCCTGAGACCAGAGTTCTTTGGTATATTTGAGAAAATGCAAGAGCTTGAGTAAGAAGAATTATAAGAAATGTTAAAAAGATAGGCCAGGTCACACAGGGCTTGTGGACCATGGAGAGGAATCAAGATTCAGTTGAAGTGTGGACAGAGGAGGCCATTAGAGAATTTTGAGCACGGGGGCGGGGGGGTGGCATGATTTGATTTGCATTTCTTAAAAATTAGGTCTATACAGTATGTAAAATACACTGGACGAGGACGAGAATGCCAGCTGGGAAGCAAGTTATGGGAAGCAAGCTATTAGGAGTCCCACTAAGACATGAATAGGACTTGGATGAGGGCAAATATGTGGAAAATGGAGTAGTCTTTGATTGTCCTGTCAATTTAGAGATGCCTTTAGGCAGTAATTAGCTATATAACAGTAGAATGAGGAAAAAGCTAGAGAGAGTTATTTCTTTGCTCACTCACATTCATGATTCAATTTTTCTTTCTTTGGAACTTTCCCCATGCATGTTAAAACCATATGATCACTGTCCATCAACGTGTTGTGTCCATTATTTGGAAGCAGTGAAGTAATTTGCAAGTTAGAAGACATAGCAAAGTAGGTGTTGAGTACAAGTCACTGTTTCATGGAGACTTCAAACCTGATTATATCTGTTGTTAATTGTGCAGATTACCTACTCGGTATATCCTTTAGACTGTCTGTCAACGTGATTTTACAAGTATTTAAAAAAATCAGGCCAGAGAGTAAATTTGTTTTTAATTAATTGCCCATCACTTCAGTAATGTCATCTCCATGAACATCCTTATTTCTTTGTATGTTCTTTAGACTAGGCATGATTAAAAAGCTAAATTGAGAGACTGTCAAAATCATTAATTTTCTGTGATGTTTGAATAACTAGGTTGGCCCCTTAAGCAGATTGTACAATATCCCTTTTCAGATCGGGCTTTCTGTGAGAATGCACCACGTCCCAAAGGAGAAGATAGCTGCCGAGCTTTTGGGCTATACCGTAGGAATGTAATTTGTTTGTTCAACAAAGCATGGCAGCTAAACCAATATAATTGTTTGTTGTGTAGGCTTTCTTATTAGACTATATTGTCAAGCTCTGAGAAATGTAAAATGCTAAAGTGAATTAAAATGCAATTTCTTTTCCCCCTAGATATTTTTGAATGCAGATACAATCCGGCTGGGAAATCTACCGACCGCCTCCTTTTCATCTTCTTCATCGAGCTCCTCAAATTCTCGACAGACAGTCTATGAACTGTGCGTCTGTCCCAATGGCAAACTGTACCTTTCTCCAGCAGGAGTAGGTTCCACTTGTCAGTCCAGTAGCAACATCTGCTTATGGAACTGAAGTGACTGATTTCTCCTCACACCAGAATAGCCTTTTGTTCCTGTCCGTCTGCTTCACAGTTTTGCTCGGTTTCCCTTGTGATCAGTCCAGAGCTTCTTCAAATGGTCCACAGAGCAACTTTTTCCAGTGTAAGCAGGGATTCACCACCACCTTCTCGTGTGATTTACCGTACTGTCCAACACAGAAAGTGCGAATGACAGAACAATGGAAAAATCATCTTCAGCGGGAAAACTGGATCATAACTTTTGCTCAAAAGGGAGAACAACATAGGTGCCTTTGCTACATGAAGTGAAGCACACAGTTTTAGATTTTTGCAGGACCTGGATATAAACTGCATATGCATACATGACATGGATGAAATTCCCAGTATCCAATGGCAAGATGAAATGGTTAACCCTGTGAGAAAACTAATTCTACAGTCTGAAAGCACAATTTTCCATTCATCTTTTTGGATGTAAACTTTTATCCCTGAATTTTAAAATTTTAAAGCATTATGTAATGCTTGCTTTACTAAAAGTTAAATTCAATACATAGTTTTTAACAAAACACAACTAAACAATACAGAATCCCACCCTGAGTTTTATTTGTTTCTTTAAATTCAATGTGTTGTTACTCTTTGTCTATTACGTCTAGAATTTTGTACATTAGGTAATTTTGAAAGCACTCAGCAATATAATCTTTACAGAATTAACAAAACGCCATTATACTGTCATTTGTCAGATCTGAATGGCCTTATATAGTATTTACTTGGCTATTGCATGTGATGTATTTGCTTTTAACAAAACATCTAATGTATTGCAGTATAAGGTAGGATTAAGAGGGACATACTGATGGTGTGGAATCCGTAGCTCTTTTTTTTTTTTTTTAATTTACGTGTTATCCTTTACACCAGGTCCTAATATTACAATTTTTGTTTGCTCCATCCACTTTATACTTGACTCTGACTGCTAAAATTCAAACATCCTCTAAATAAATAAACACTAATATGATGCATAATGCTGAGAATGGATTCACTTTCCATTGGAATATCATCTTCAGAATTATATCTATATATTTTTTATTGGAGGTTAAGATTTAAGGATGGTAGAAATTAAATTAAAAATCCATGCTTAAAGAGTAAAAAATACCACTGTTAACAAACATGTTGAAAATGTGTTTACTCCATTAGATTCATATTTTAAGGAATTTAGTTACATTTCCTTTCAGGTTTTAACATCTAGTTATTTTTATTAGACTGTTAAGCTACCCTGACAACAGAAATCATAGTACCTTCTGTTCTCCATGCTTCTTTTCGTAAATGAGCTCCTAATAAATAACTCCAGTATACTATAGATTCGTTTATCCCAACACTCCTTAACTCGAATTCTTGAAACTTACAAAACCCAAGAATGTAAAATTGTATTAAACATTTCCTATTATGGGAAGATGACTTGATTATTATAAGGTAAGTCCTTAATTTCCATGTACCAATCAATCTTCTCCCCCATGCACGCTCTTGCAGGTGTTGGGAAATTTCATTTTGGGAGTCCGTGACTGTAGAACCTTTGGGGTTCAGGCCTCTACAGCATGGGGTGAAGTGGGAGATTGGAACTTGAAGCAATTTGGCTAGTGAAAGTAGGAAAATTGGGTAACATAAGCAGCAAAGTGAACCATTTGGCCAGAATTATCTTGCTTGGATAACCTATCATATTGAATTCTTGAAAAAACTCCATTTCATTAAACGCATTCTGTACTCAGCAGAAAAATCAGAAAGCTAGTACAGGCTTATTACTTTTAAAATAGAACTTGACTTGTGGTTGGAAGTTATTGTATAAAACTTTAAATCAATTCAGAGTAAGAATTACGGTATGTATGCAATGGCTTAAAATTCATACCATAACAAAAAAGTTCAATTTATTTAAACTAAAACATTAGAATCTAATATGAGAAATTCTCACATTGGCTTTTGCAAAATACTCACACAAAGTATAACACAAGAGATTTTGAAAAATTATGGGTGCTAAACACTGTATTACGGACTTTTTTAGGAAAACACTATGTATTAATTTGAGATATATTCAAGTTCTAAATATCTCTAAATTAAAACACTTAGAAAGTTTCTTAGTCAAATGGGAACAATTCTTTTGATTAGTTATTAGCCCTGCTTCTAATCTCAGCTCTGTCTCCGATAATCAGTGCATTGATTTAGACAGTCTGGGAGTATCTCCAGCCTTTGGTTTACTCAACTTTACCAAAAAAGTATTGAATCAAATGGTCTCCAGAGAGTCCTTCCAGCTCTAACATATTCTCATTCCAAGAGGTGGAAGGGGCCATTGAAATTTTAAATTATATTTCATAGAGGAGGGAAGGTGAAAAAAAGGATGAGACAAAAAAGTGTAAAAACCAATTCCAGTGAGGGGCTGTCAAATTTTGAATTCTAATATGTTCTGAAAGGTTACAGACACAACTCAAAAAATATAGAAGTTAAAAGATTTACATTATGTCCAAATGATGTAAAAAAAATTTTTTGCTACTAAAAAACATTTAGTAGGAAAAAATAGTGATACAGATGGCTTTCCTATCCAAGACTGAATATTAGTTAAAATTACTTGACTGGCTATTTTAGATTCCTTGGAATCTAAGTATAAACTCAGCCTCAGAATTCGAGCTTCTCTTGAAGGCTTAGAAGATTGCTCCTAAAAGTCTTTAATTTCCTCATAAAAGAAGGGTTGGTTCTTTCTTAATACAGAGTTCCCTTAATTGCAGACTACCCAAACAGATTCATTATGTGTTTTTCCAGTACCATTTTTATGTTACAACATACATATAGTGCAGTTTACGGAGATGCAAATATCATCTTTCCTAAATCAAACTCAGAAATATAATTCATTTAAAGTGTACTACATGGACCCTCTACTTTGTATTCGGGTTAGCCGGAGAAGGCAGAGAGAGAAGAAAAGAAGAAGGCAGGCAAGCAGAAAGGCAGGAAGGATAGAAGGAAGGAAAGGGACTGACAATTCCCAGCGTTTAAATTCTTAACTGGGAATGGATAAACTGAGAAGTGATTGAGCTCAGTTTTTGGGGGTCAAAAGGAGAGAAGCAAAGAGGAGTCATTCTTTTTTCTTTCAGAATATTTCAGGAAGATCCTTCCAAAAAAATGCACTTCCAAATTTCATGTTTCTTTTGCTCAACATCTCCAAAATTTCTACCAGGTATTTCTTAGTCCTATTTTTGTTTTCTTATTTTATTATAAACCATAAACTTTATAATCTGGTGCATAATTATTTATCTGAAAATATAAGATAATTTTATGCTTCAAATTTTATGTTAACCTGGAAATCTTGCATTTCCAGTTCTGCCCTACATACTCATGTGACCTGTAGAAGTATATTTAGTTATCTTGACCACAGTTTTCTTATCTGTGAAAGGGGTACATCAAACTAGAAGTTTTCTTTGATTACTTTCTTCTCTAAATTTCACTGATTCACTAAAGAAAAGACTCAGCAATCTTGGTTCCAGTACCTAGTCTGCACTAGTATTTTTTTTATCTCCTTACATAACTTAAAATACTGCTTATAAATGTTGAAATGCAAATCTTTCCAGCATCCAATCCCCATGCCTTTTCCATACTTTCTTTCTTGTTCTTAACATTTGAACATTAATATCCCTTTTGGAAAATCATGCTTTGCTGACAAGCTTCAGTAATATGGCTGACATTAAAAAGGAAAAGAATGTATTCTGGTCTTATTAAAAATGACTATTTAGGAAATTAATGGAAATATTTAACTAATATTAATAGTCTCTTGATGATTCTGTTATTATTTATCTCTATCCAACTAAAAAGCATTGGTCTTTTGAAGAGAAGGTAATTTGATCACAAACAGCAATTGCTGAATTTTTTATAACGTATGCCATTCAAAATTCCTACATATTCTACCATCTGAATTACTCAATTGGACAGTGCCTCATTTTATGAAACTGGCATTTGATACAACAAAACTGAGCAATTATGTCATTGCAAACACGGCATCTCTATTTGAGAGAGGAATAGGCAGAGAGCTGGAGAGTGTTTAATGCATTTAAGCGCTTTATAGCAGATAGTGTCAATAACATAATATTAAAATATTAAAATAGTTGAAGACATTTAATGGCCAAATTCTCTCTGCAGCCATCAAGGCCAAACTCACATTTGAGTTTCATGTGAATGACGTCACCTTATGCTTCCGGTAGCTTTGGTCTAATTAGATTGCTCATGTGACCATATTTAAAGATACTTGGAGAAATTATTTTCTCTACATCCTAGTATATATTTAGTAATGAATATTGGAAAATATCATTATCACAAAGTAAAACAATATTGTATTTTTATTCTTTTAAAACAATCATAAACTAATGAATGACCTCACTGAACACTGTTATTCGTATTGTTTTATATTACAGTTCATTAGTTTAAATGTCAAAGACCAAAGACTGGGATTTCTATTGTATTTAACTTTACAACACTGCTGCTTCTACTAATTTATTCAAATGAATAGGAGGGCTTATAATTATAATATGAGGTAGTAAACACCCTCCTTGCAGGATTCTGAGCTGTAGACCATTAATTAATGCTTTTGTTTTAGAAGGAAAACTTTGTTAGTGTAATCCACTTACCTTTTCTACATGCATAATAAATTCCTTGATATTCATAAAACCAATATATATAGACCATATCACAAAATGAGTCCAGGATTGATTTATCGAGTTGCATTAAAACTTTCACGCTTGCTAAAAATTCTTTGGAGAATATAATTAATTTGAAATATTTCCAGAACCAGGGGGCTATTTTTTAAGCGTTGATTGAAGTGGTTCCACTCTTTGAGAAAGTCGATGAAAAACATGAGAGGAAATGAGGTATAATGAACTGTGATTCTTTTTGTTTTTGCAGTCTTAATATCTCATTTGTTTGAATATTTATAAATAAAAGCCAAACAGGGTTAAAGATGTGCAAGGACATTCACTTACAATGGAAATATGTAATTTCAAGTTTGAGTGTCTCGTTATTTATACAATTCTTTAAACCAGGTCCACTACTCATTTATTTTGTTTTGTAATTTTCATGTAAATGTTTTCTTGTATATACAGATATATGAAAAATGGAACTATTTTCTTACACATACTATGCAATATGTTTGTAAAATTGCAATATTACCAAAATTACAAAAGCTGTGCTTTTGTACTCTATCTTGCTTTATGTAAAATCAATCTTTTTCTATTTAAATGGACTATCTGTTCCATAAACTGTAGATAACATATCTATTCAAAAACCAGTCTATTGTATCTTTTGTTTAGTTTGGGGTGGATTGGGTTATATTTCTTTTGGGAGAAAATGCAACAAAGTTTGGCAGTTGGAAACTTATTTTTCTCAGAAAATGAGAACTTTGAAGCATGCAATGAGCTCATATAATTTAAGATCTCTCCTGTAATTCTTGTATTTTGTCCTAATTTTGGTGCTACTGTGTAATCATGATTAAATGTAGTCAAAACAAAGAGAATCAAAATCCATATCATTTCATTTATTTTATTGAGAAAACAATTTCAAAGAGGAGGGACATGAGTAGTAGTAGTAAATAGAGACCTTTTTCCATTGTGTTCTAAATATAAATTCTATTAAGATTTACGCTTTAAAAATTTAGTTTAATCTATATATTCATACTTGATAAAGATGCTTCTCTTGTGAAAAACTGAACATATAGTTCTTCTTAAATACATGTTCAATGGAACTAAAGAATTCAAATTGATTTAAGTCATGCTCACTACATTTTATCAGATGATTAGCTAATTATTTATCTATTCTGCAATCTCTATGATTTGATTTTGGTATGAGACTGGAAAAATTGCTATTTGCTCAAACACACCCCCTACACAGATATATATGACCACACACAAATACACATAGACATGAAACTGTGAATATAAACACATACTAACCAGATTTACATATGTGATGTTTCATTTATTCCTTTCCTTGTTACATTCACAATATCAAGAACCAGCTCAGTTCAGGATAATTTATTCCCAGTCCAATTTCTTACATGCTTTGAGAGTGACATTATTCCTCATGTGTTCCAAAAAAGCAACAGTATCCGTTGAATGGTTTTTTTTTAAGTCACTATTACCTTTTTTCTTGGCTACCAAATATCTCTATACATTGGTCTACATATTAGAAAAAGCAAAACAAAACCAGAATCATTTACACTGCTCACAAAAGCTTTAAAATATTAAATCTAAATAGAAAATAAATGAATACTTTTAATTTGGAGAATTATATATATTCGATGACTTTATTGAATCCCCAAAAAAGTTTTGGCTTGTGCCAATAAGCAACCAGACACTTACACACTTATTTTCAGTAGATCCTCACACCATTTGCCAACCATGCCAATGCCTGGTGTTTGCTAAGATCTTTTCTCTTATGAAGTGGAGATGTTGGAGAGCAGAGGTTTGGGATGGATAGTAAGCCAAGTAATTCCAATGAAATATTATTTTAGTGTTTTCAGAGCATTGGTATATCATTAAAGGAAAAGCTACAGAAAGTGGCACTTGCATAAACTGAAAATTTTGCTGTAGCTTCTCTTAATTACCAGGCAGAAGCTTACCCTCTTTTTAGGTCACGTGACAAATTTTACAGGGAAAGTAGTCTTTTTTTTTTTATTTTCTTTCCCTCTTAATAATAATAATAAGTAAATATTATTTGCCATGAAAGTAGAATTTGTGGTAATGGACAAAACGTGCTATTATAGTATTCACTCGTGTTTTAAAAATTAAATATATTCAGTCAGTTAAAAAACTATTCTAATTTAAAAAGGGAGTCGCTTTAAATTGTTGAAAATATAAATTGCCCCCCCACACTTTTTATCAAAGAATTACCATTGATACTAAAAGGAGAAGCATTAAGTCAAAAAAGAAATTGTTAATTTTAGTTTACAAATAAATACTAAACTTTTTCTCAGAACCAGCCCAATCCAATCATTTTTGCTCAGTCGTGGATATAAATTGTGAAGATAAAATCAGTACATCATCTTGGTTCATACACAATGCTTAGTATATTGTATAATCTACAATTAAATATTAGATTAAATTACTTTTACAGATATGATTTAGCTGATCTAGTCAAGATCAAGTATTAATCACTTATTTTCTAATGTATCCCTGTTTCCAGAAAGAATATCTGAGTTCTTGCAATATAAAGTAAACCCTTAAAAGACAAAAATAATAAAATAAAATCATAGAGAAGAAAGAAGGAACCGAAAAGGTTAATCACTAAAACTAAAATAATCAGTATATTGAACATTGAATGTACATTTAAGTTTCCTGAAAGCCAAAGATTTAAAGGGAAATGGCATAAGCTACATCATTTGAGAAAAAGGAAGACAACAATTCATATTTGCTAAATCTAAAGAATTATATTGCTTAGGTGTTTATCCATGGATCAATAAAGAAAACAGAATGCCTTAAAGAGTAGTTTCATTAAGAATTGCTCTTATCCAATAACTGTTCATAATTATAGAAGATAAGGTGTTACGGAATTGCCTAGTGTTGCGAAGTATGAGAATCTAAATTGTTCATAATTATAAATCATTAAAATATACATAAATTATCCCACACATGTAAAAATTACCCCAAATTTGTAAAATGTCAAACAAAAATGAAATAGATCCAAAGCATTTCTCAAGTTGCCAGATATTTTTAAAAATGTATAGTTTCTCTTATTATGCAATTTTTATGTTTTATATAGCAGTATTAACAGATGAGATAGCTTATAATGTAGGAGGGTAACAATATGGAAAATATCATAGGCGAAAAGTCTTGGTAAAACTCTATGCCATGTAAATTTTAACAAAAATGGTGAACGTAGTATTTTACTGCTGTTTATAACTTGCTAGAAGTTTTTGAATTCATTGGCCACCACAACTAAGGATTTTGGGACATCACGAAGAAAATTACTTATTGTCCTCAAAATTAATTAAAGAAATATAAAGCCAAAGGAAAACATAGCGAAAATTCCAGAAAGATATAATACCTTGTTTCATTGGGTCAATCTAATTACCCAATTAGATTTTAAAGATCATCTTGAATTCATACCTGGCTAATGGCTTTCCGCTGTGCTTTGAATGTACGGTACGTTATATGCAGTCCTTGTTTAAAGGCAGTCTGAAAGCCCAGAAAAAGTAAATTTAACAAGTTATGGCTTCAAAGTAAAACAATAATAGACAAAATATAAATTTGTTAAATAATAATTGAAACAACAAAGTAAAATATTAAAAGAACTTATATAAATTTCCTTTTACATTTCATCTTTCAACATCCAAAAACTATTTTTGCTATGATCCATTATCCATTTTTAGGAAAATTCCTGTTAAGTAAAATGGGTTTGATCTTTTGAAAGAGAATCAGCAAACTGGAAGTTAAAAGATCAGATTCTAATTCCTGTGTTGCTTTGAATGTCATTCTGTAATCTGGACAAACCTAATATACGTGAAAATTTCAAACTGCATCCATGATTACACATAGATATTTCTTGAGCACCAGCCTTGGCCAACGGAAAAGAGTTACCGATGTGGAACATGCCGAGAATGGTTCTAAAACCGGGTTCAAGCTCCTCAGAAAGGCATGGCAGGATCATTGACAATGTCAAAGGTTCTGGAGTGATTGATTAATTGCAGTACATCTGCTCTATTTTAGCAGTGAGATGATCTCAAGGTCTTTCAGTTCAACACTCAGTTTCCTGAATTATAAAACAAGGCGGTTAAATGCAAAATATTTTTAAATTCGTCAATGTTACCTTAATATCCTTTACAATTTTAAAGTGTTAAATTCTGTGCTATATAGAATGTACTTTTACTCTAATGTGGAAGTATAATATATAGTGCAATGTACTGAGATGAAAGAAATAAGGAATAGAGGTGGCAAGTTGTCAAGCATTTGATAAATTACAGTTCATTATGTAATTCAAAGTACACAATGGAGTAATCTGGGTTATGCAAGTTATCTGAGTTCCAGATAACAATTTTACTTGATAATCAACTGTTCAAAGTTAATGAACATGGGTTAAACATATATTTTTTATTTTACACTAAAGTAAGACACAATTTATGTTACTTCTTTAATCATCATCTCATTATTTTTTGGATTAAATTTAATTAATCCCAGGTTTATGGACAAGAAAGCTGAGTCTCAGAGAGGTTAAGAAAATCACCTACTACACTTTTTTGTCTTATAGATTTTAATGCCTTCATATGCCTGTTTATTTAATAAATGGTAACAAGTATCTCCATATGTCAGGCATTATTCTGCCAATCTAGTCAGTGGTAAATAAACAATAGTCAATCAAACAGATAGACAAGGTCGTGACTCTTGAAAGCGTCTGAGCTGGCAGGGGAAAGTAGATGAAAAATAATGGAAAAATAGATAAACAAGATAATGTCATAATATGAAAAGTTCTATGAAGAAAATAAGCAATAAGGTGAGAGTCTCACTCATTATGATAAGCACTTTAACAAGAATAAGAATCTTATAATCTCAAGTCACAAAGACTTTCTTTAGTATATTTCCTGGCATTGTGCAGTAGGATGTGTGCCAACCCAACCAGTTGAAAACCAGGATGTCAGTTAGGAAAATAGTCATGGGAACAGTGACTGAGAAATGTATTAGATTTCAATAAAATAAACAAGGCTGTACTAGAGAAATATAAAGCAAGAATAAACAGTCACTGAAATTCTTAAATCTACAATTGGAATCTAAGTCATATGCTGCTATAACAGTTTTAATCACAATCGCATGTGAGAGTCCATGTTTTGGCCATGGGCATGCTCTCTTTCAATGCAGACCATGGTTGATCTTATCTCCTGGCTGCATGTGGGAGATTATGCTTGTTTGAATGTGAGTGTGATATATTACCCAGGACTGACAAAAAGTTTTGTGCTATAGAATGCCTCCCCCCAAAATAAATCTCAGAATGGTATTCTAATGATGAGAAATATGAGCGTTGATGCCCCCCCCCCCGCCAAAATATACCATTCATAGTGAGATTGCCTCCTACCAGGGGCCATATTTACTCTGGATTCTGACCCTTACAAAATGCTTGGAATGCTCAGTGCTGTTCATGTTATGTCAAATGACACATGAATCTGTTGAATCAGATATTCCTACATCATTTTGGAATATTTTAGTTGTAGTCTTAACATGAATTTGCAAGATTCTCCTGACAGTTTGGCAAGATTCTATCTCTGCAGTTCTATAGTAATTGAATAATAAATTATCCATCTTAGTATCTTGAATTGCTCTGAAACATTTTAAAAATATTTATCATTGACCACGCTAAATTATGAACCTACACCTTGGTCATGTGCCCCTCAGCGCAAGTAGAATCACTTAAGTAGAGCAGGATTTGGGTTAATTGTTCTTTTCAAATTGGACATCCTAATGTTTGATATTGTTAGGTTGCACCCAGAGTACAGTGTGATAAATCTTCATCTTCAATCATATTGACTGGCCTAAAAATGGCATAGTACTTAGAAGCTCCAATATTCAACTTTCAAAGTATCCAACAAACTATACAAAGAAGTTTGGACCAGATCATTTTCCAAATCAGACTTTAGATTTTATGAGTTTTTAAAGAGTGCACAGTCCAGGTCATTTCCTTGAATATAGCTGTTATTATGTTGCGTGGTTATCTTAGCAGAGTACCATGGAAAATGCCTGGTGATAAATACTTATTAATTTGAACAATTAAAACAGAGAAAAACAATTGAGTCAGAGGACCAGTATCTACTAGTAGCAACTTAGAGGTAACTACCATTTATGTTATAATAACTCTCTGGTTTTCAAAGATGAATCAGTTCAGTTTGGAGCTGCACCCATTGTCAATGGTAACACTAAAAACAGATTTCCAGGCTCTGACTGATCCATCAACTTCTCACACTGCTTTAAAGAAAACTGACCTACCATGTATTCACCACACCATGAATGCGTACAATGAAATAAACGCAAATGTCCTCTAGACTCCTAAGACACGTACACATTTCTTCTAAGAAATAGTATTTAAGTGTTATTTGATAATTTGTTTTAAGTTAAAGGTACGTCGTTAATGGTAGCCCAGGGTACTCACTTGTCAATATTCTGATCATGATCACAAATGTTGAAAGGTCATTTGTCCCATTGAAGATCAGGAAGTGGAATAAAACTAATTGAACTCATTCTGCCTCAATTTTATCTTTCTCTGTGTTTGTTTTTGTTTTGTGTTATTTATAATCAAAAGCTTAATCCTCTTTTATCAAATGTTTATGAATGATTGTACTCTACTTTTCAGACTCATAACAGTTGAAGTAAGATTGATCTAGTTGGGTTAATGTGATAAATGCAAAACTGTTACAATTTTTCCTAGCATAAAAAAGTTATTGGAATAAGCTTAAAAGATTATATGCAAGATAAGTTACAGCAATATACGAACATAGTGGCTGCTTTGTCTAAATGTATAGTTCTTTTCATGTAGTTTAGCCACATATTTTCAAATTTAAGATGCTGCACTGAAAATGTCAAAGAAAATTGGCATTTTATCTACAACACTGTGTTCAATTGTTCTGCTCTGGTGGGGAAATATATTTAATCCATTTTGTGTAACAGCAAAGACTTGATCTGGATTATCTGGGAATGGTTCTTGCTTTTGTCCTGCCATGCATCTAAATTCTGTAATGCTGTGCAAGTGGATAGTCAAGAGAAATTCTAATGTCTACTTATCTCAGAACAGTGATCAGTCATGTCCATAAACACAATCAGTATTCAAAAATGGGAATGAATTATGGAAACTATATTATATCTTGAAAATTAAAGAGAAATGATCAACAAAAAGATAGCTGAAGATTTAAGCAATTATTCTTGTTAAAACGCATAATTTGCTCTAAGCTCAGAGCTGTTATTTTCAAATATTGTCCCCTCCATGATGACTTCAACAAATTGTATAATATATATTGAAAAAATAAAAGGCAGATAATATCATATGCAATTTCTGCAGGCTTAGCTTCTCAGTCCATGATGTCTGGATTAGTCCAGTTTTTCATGACCTCAGAAAAGAAGAATCATCTCAAAAATCAGTAAACAGAAGGAAAAGTATATAACTGAAGGTGTTAATTATTCATTGTTTGAATAAGTCGGTATTTTTCTGAATCTTATCCTGTTCTGAAGATGTATTTAAGCCAATAATAATCTGGTACCTGAAAGTTTTCATTTAATTCTCTGCACTTTTCCCCAAATACTATTTACCAAATAGATTAAAGTATAATTGGGACGCCTTTCTTTATTCAGGGACTCCAATAAAATAGTCTTAACCTAAAACATTCAAATTTCTAATTTGCAAACACTAACACTTACAATAAATAAAGTTGATTTTTAAAATAAACGATTGGATTTTCTTAGCATAAAATAGCTGTTGGAATAAGTTTTAAGTGGAATTCTCTTAGTAATTGCTTAGGTATAGAAAATTCAATCGGTTGCATCTAATTTTCATCCTACACTAATAAAGTCATGTTCTACTTTTATCTGAAAATTGGGCCACCCAAATGAAATCAAACTTAAGGCTTTTCGAGAAATGACTTTGTGATTATTCAAAAAGTATAGGAAACTCTTTAGAAAGTAGTTACGCCTATCCAAAATTTATATAATTTAACACATAACACCCTTGGTTTCCTTTGGGAAATTTAGGAGTAGCATGTTAATGCCACAGATAAATGAAAAGTCCATGTTTTTTCATTACTACAAGCCTTGTTTGCAGCAAAACACATTGTCTAGTTTAAAAGCGTGCTGGAATCACACCTTATCTTTTTTTCTTGGTGATTGGGTTTGGGTTTTTTTTACATCCTGTTTCAAAACTTACCTGTTTTTTAAAGCACAATAAATTTTTAACTTTTCCACAAATAGAGTACACTTTATGCTTTTTAAGGGATTGGAAATTTTAGTTCTACATTAAAAAAATTAATTCTTGCCATATATTATGGACAGCAGGGAAAAAAATTAATTTTGATCACACAGTTCCACTTTCTTGGATGATATAATTTATATTAGTTTAGCTAATGTCCCTACATAATGTTAAGGTATATAAGCATATCTTTCAAAAATTAAACATTGTACAGTTTAACTTTAAAATATCATTTTAGTTAAATCATTGTTATAGTAAAATATTTGTATTCCAACAACGTTTCTAAATAATATATTATATCCTTTTACAAATATGTTTTATTGGGGTTATTAGAAATATATACAGGTAATGTAAAAGTTGTAAATATATATTACATTGGATTTTTAAAATAAATAAAAATGTTTAGTATAAATTATAGTCAAAGGTGATAACTTTGTCTCTCATATTAAAACGAAGGCTTTGCCACTATAATGACAACATTTATTTTAGGAAGAAAAAACTTTCCTGGGAAAATGTGGTAAATAACTTCTATTATAAAGCATCAAAACATCTACCAAAGTGAATGACAGATTGAAGCAGTCACTGAGACAGCAAACTGATCCTTTATTTCTTCAATGATATATGCCTTTTACATTTCATAACTAAGGATGTTCTGCAAATATACATTTCCTTCGGTTAACTTTTCTGTAAAGAACCAGCCTGCAGAAGGAGGCAATATGCCCCTTTAATTAGGCTGGAATATGTGTCTCTTAATGCAGATTCATATTATACTGAATCAGTGTTTCCAAAAGTATGTTTCACTGAACACTAGTTTCACAAGATATCAACGAGTATTGGGGAAAAAACATCATATCGCCTCCAACAACAGTAAAATTGAACAACAATAACAAAACCACGAAAAGCACTGGACAGGAAAAGTCAAACAAATTTGTTTAATTGTTAAAGCATTTAATATGTATTGAGTAACTTCAAGATAGAGATTCGTTTTGCAAGGACTCTCAGTTATTTAACCAGAGAAATCATTTTTTCAGAGAATGTTATACTGAAGCATCTCTTGAGAAATACTGCTGTAGTTTTTTCAGTAGTGTACTGTATGGCTAATTGAGATTTTGTTTACATAACTCATCCACATTGTTGTGCAAAGAAACGCTCTCAAGCCACTTGTGCCTAAGCACACTCAAATAACTTAATATTTTCTAAAAATAAAAACTTTCAAATTTACTCAAAGAACTTTCCATTTAGCCTGCCAGTTTTAATTCTGATTCTCTCATCTTGCCTTTTGATATCCACAAAGGATTCTATGTCTTCCTATAAATATTTTATGCACATTTTATTCATGACAAGTATATAAAATTATGGAGTGCATGCACATTGTTTTACACCTGGATCATCATTTGTTCTTTTACAAGAGTTCAGATTGTATCTGGGCTGAAGCTATAGAATTGGAGAATCTGGAAAAATATGATATTTTCATATTTAGTAACAATATAGAGAACTAACAATTCTATAATCCCATTGTTATTTCCTATATAGTATATTTAAAAATTATTTGTTCCCAGAGATCCTTTCATGTCATATATTTTTTAAAAACTTAGACCTTGAGTAGCTGTTAAAGATTTATGAAAATAAAAATACAGTCTTCGATTAAAAAGTATTAACTCATTAAATTGTAAATGAGGATAAACCCAACTTTAAAGATAAGGATAGTCATAGTCAGATAATCCAGTATTCACTGATTCAAATCTTTGAATCTTTTTTTGTCATTTTTTAATAACGTATTCTTCTTATTCCTAGACTATACCTAATGATTGGAATGTATGATGCCTTACAAAATTATGCCAACATTAGTTTTATTTACAAACACTTTCTAATATGTTTTAAAACAATTAATTTACATTATTATTATGACATTCAAGAAGTACTACTTCAAATAGATGGTGCAGAAAGAAAAGCCATATTTCCAAAGATAATGAAAAATCCAGTACACTCCCCTTCAAATTCCATTTAAAAAGGAGGAAAATTCCACCTGATTATACAAGAATGAGCTAAGACATATTGTCGGTATATGTGATCACATTAGCGTACATTTTGGTGGGAAAATAGAGCAATATGTATGAGAAAGAGTTAAAAAATCCATATTACAAATAGTACCAAATCAGAAATATCTTATGGATTGATTTAAAGTTAGAGATATCAAAGTCCTTCAAGATAATTGGGGCAGGACTATCTTTCTATTACTGCAGGAAATATTTCAATAGAAAAAAAGCAAAGACTGTGTATCATATCAAAAACATGTTTCCATAAGGGTCAAAACCATACAAAAGTAGCTTCTCTTTGTAAAAAAAAAAAAACTATCCATATAGTACAGACGCGTTCAGTGCAACTAAGTTTAGTTTACAGATATTCGATAATGTCCCACTGGAGACTGCCTGATTTAAATACCCTGAGAAATGTCATTTTTGTACAGATACTAATGTTTTCTTGTTTTGGAGATCTCCTTACTCCTTCTCCCTGATCTTTCCTGCCAAATGTCTTTCCAATCTTTTGTTGTGGGTTTAATGGTAGCTGAATGCCTTCAAAATTTCTGCTTACTTCTGTGAAAAATGTTGTTGGGACTTTGATAATGATTGTATTGAATCTATAGATTGCTTTAGGAAGTATGGACATTTTAACAATGTTAATTCTTCCAATCCAAGAGCACGGAATATCTTTCCATTTCTTTGTGTCTTCTTCGATTTCTTTCAACAATGTTTTATAGTTTTCAGTGTACAGATATTTCACCTCTTTGGTTAAATTTGTTCCTAGGTATTTTATTCTTTTTGTTGAAATTGTAAATGGGATTGTATTCTTAATTTCTCTTTCTGCTACTTCGTTGTTAGTGTATAGAAACGCAACTGATTTTTGTCCGTTGATTTTGTATCCCACAACTTGACTGTATTCCTTTATTATTTCTAAAAGGTTTTTAGTGGACTCTTTAGGGTTTTCTAGATATAAAATCATGTCATCTGCAAAGAGTGACAGTTTCACTTCTTTTCCAATGTGGATCCCTTTTATTTCTTTTTCTTGCCTGATAGCTCTGGCTAGGACTTCCAATACTATATTAAATAAGAGTGGTGACAGTGGGCATCCTTGTCTGGTTCCTGTTCTTAGAGGGATAGCTTTCAGTTTTTCTCCATTGAGAATGATATTTGCTGTGAGTTTGTCATATATGACCTTTATTATGTTGAGGCATTTTCCTTCTATACCCATTTTATTTAGAGGATTCCTGAGAAAAAAAGAACAAAGCTGGAGGAATCACACTCCCTGATTTCAAATTATGCTACAAAGCCATAGTAACCAAAACAGCATGGCACTGGCACAAAAGCAGACACACTGATCAATGGAACAAAATTGAGAGCCCAGAAGTAAACCCATACATTTATGGAGAGCTGATATTTGACAAGGGAGCCAAGAGCATACGATGGAGAAAGGAGAGTCTCTTCAATAAATGGTGTTGGGAAAACTGGACAGTCACATGCAAAAGAATGAAAGTAGACCATTCCCTTACACCATGCACAAAAATCAGCTCAAAATGGATTAAAGACTTGAATGTAAGACCCAAAACTATGAGACTTCCAGAAGAAAACATAGGCAGTATGCTCTATGACTTTGGTCTGTCATATTTTCAAGTCCCAGGTCTGACCGGGCAAGGGAAACAAAAGAAAAATGAACAAATGGGATTACATCAAACTAAAAAGCTTCTGCACAGCAAAAGAAACCATCAGCAAAACAAAAAGACAACCTAACAATTGGGAGAAGATATTTGCAAACCGTATATCAGATAAGGGGTTAATATCCAAAAGATACAAAGAACTCATACAGCTCAACAACAAAAAAAACCAACAATCCAATTAGAAAATGGGCAAAAGATCTGAACAGAGATTTCTCCAAAGAAGATATACAAATGGCCAACAGACATATGAAAAGATGCTCAACATCATTAGCTATCAGGGAAATGCAAATCAAAACTACAATGAGGTATCACCTCGCTCTGGTCAGAATGGCTATAATTAACAAGACAGGAAACAACAAATGTTGGAGAGGGTGTGGAGAGAAGGGAACACTTGTTCACTGCTGGTAGTAGGGCAAACTGGTGCAGCCACTATGGAAAGCAGTATGGAGTACCCTCAGAAGATTAAGGATAGATCTGCCATATGATCCAGCTATTCCACTGCTGGGTATTTATCCAAGGAACTTGAAAACACAAAGGCATAAAGACACTTGCACCCCTATGTTCATTGTGGCATTATACACAATAGCCAAGACATTGAAGCAACCTAGGTGCCCATCAAGGGACGAATGGATAAAGAAGATGTGGTATTTATACACAACGGACTACTACTTAGCCATAAGAAATGACGAAATCCAGCCATTTGTGACAACATGGATGAAACTTGAGGGTTTTATGCTGAGTGAAATGAGTCAGAGGGAGAAAGTCAAATACCATATGATCTCACTCATAAGTAGGAGATAAAAACGACAAAAAAAAAAAACCACATAGCATTGGCGATTGGACTGGTGGTTACCATTGGGGAAGGGGGGAGGGAGGAGGGCAAAAGGGGTGATTAGGGTCACATGTGAGGGGATGCACTATAATTAGCGTTTGGGTGGCGAACATGATATAATGTATACAGAATTCGAAATGTGATGTACATCCAAAAAAAATAAAAATTAAAAAAAAATTCTGCTTAAAATATTCTTAAAGACCCAATAATCATTGGTATGCACAAAATCCACTTATCGAAGGTGAATATGTGAAGTCCTATTCTGTATTCTCTTATACCCAAGTAGCTGCAAATCACCACACTGACCACAATATTCTGTGTTTGCAGTTTCTCATCCAACATGTCTTACTGACTTGGATGTCTATAACCTTTGGTCCTAACGCTGCCGCCCAGGAAAATAACACAGCAGTTTGCTTCTCCATTACCTTAATACCATGTAGCCCTTTGTGAATAACATAACCTCACATGTAACATTGTTCCTCACTGGTGCAACCCACTCAATATAATTTATTTTTAATAATATTTAAGATGTCGAGAATTCTGAATAGTAATTACATTGTGAATTTTCCCCTCTTACCTTTACTTAAATTTTTGTAGTTAAAGAGAATTCAGTGAAAGAGAGCTATCTAAAAACTAAAATATTTTAAAATGTTGGTAATGATTATAAATAAAGTGAGTATAGATATGATATGAAATATGAAATAGTATAATTCATGAATGACTAGTAAGGTAATTAATAAATACATTGTAAATAATAAAATTTAAATAACACAAATATGAATTAATTGTAATATGCTTTAAACCACTCATAAAAACAGACACTGTGCCTTGTGATGCAGATAAAACACAACATTGGATCCCAAGAAACTTACTCTGATCATTTGCAGTGTTTGGGAAAAACATATTTAGACACTAAATCAGTTCTAAGAAATAATCAACAGAAAAGTGAGAAAATCAAAGAACACAAAATAAAACTACAAGATTTGAAATGGAATCATTCCTAGTTTTTAGAAAATAAAGGGTATTAGAGAGAAATTTGAAACCATATATCATTTACTCAATCCAGACTGCCTCCAGGAAAGACAAACAGAAGGTGGTAAAAAGTTCAAGTTTTAGTCGACTCTCACCAATTGCAACGTACTTGATGCCAGTCTGACAGCTCATCCATATGTTAGCTTGGGGGTTGATTTTTCCCACAAGGTACCACTGAAAGTTTATTTTCTGATTTTTCTTAAAATACTTGAATGCCAACAGGTTCTGGTAAATGCATTTAAGAATTGCTGAAATTCCAGCAAAAAAAAGAAATAAACACGTAAAACACAGACATTACCAAAAACTACTTCAAGTATATAAGATTTTATACAATTGAGTGCATAATAACTGAAATTTCCCTACATATTTGTCACACATTGTAGTGTGTTCATTCTTCCACTGATAAGACACAGGTTTTGGTGGTTTGAGTATCACAGAGTGATATTTTTTTCTAATTATCAAACTTTCTCACATCAAGTAAAATTAGAGTTTTATTGTGCTTGGTTTTTCCATCTTGCAATTTATCAATGTTAACCATCTCATTTGCTAAAAGTCTTCCTAATGTAAGATTTAAGTTTTAGCTCTTCTTCATTTATGTGAAAGAATATCGTCTTTCCCATGACTATGACCAATTGTGAGACTTAATGAGCATTGATAGGCTTAATGAGCATATTATGGCATGTATCCTGCAATATTTGAACGCACACATGGGATACCCTTCTGATCAGGTGTGAAAACATGCAAGATTAATATTAATAGTAAAATTTTAATATTGCTACACTTATATATAAAACATTATAGATGTTCCTACAATCAACAACTCATAAGATGTGCAGTTAATATTCTTTCCAAACAATTCAACACTGACCAGATTGCCATCCATTGCGTATCTAAAAATCTTGCAACATAGGGTAGAGGAAATATTGCTTGTCATCTGATGTTTCAGTTGGTAGTTTCATTTTTCCCTGGGACACATAAAATTCATAGTGTTCACCAAAATGACACACATCAAGGTCAAACCCAGGTACATGCTCATTTTCATATGTGCCAGCTGGAATTCTACCCATTTAATTTCTACTGCGTTAAACATGGTAAAAGGGAAATATGTTAGTGTGTTGTAGATATAACCTTGAATTGCCTCAAACTCATGTCATAAATCATGCTGATCCCATGAAAGCAATCAGTAAATTTTGGGATATTGCAGACCTGTTGTATGTTCTGGTTTTGTTGTTTTAGCCAATGAAAATAAACTACCTCCTTTAATGCTATCCTGCCTGTAATCTCCTGATGGTCTCATTATTTAGAAGGACACCCCAGCCTGGGACACTACAGAGCTCATTTTCCTGTGGAAGTTTCCTGATGTGACTTGCTATCACTGAGAATAATAAAATGTCCCCAAAGAAATGGGAAGAACCAGGAAGAAGATATTCATAAAAAAGGCATCTTACTTGTATTTTCAATCTCCCTTTACCAGAAGTCTGGTAACAAACTACAGCTGAGAAAGATTGTTAAAGTATGAGAGTGAAGAAATATTTGAAAATGTTTGTAAGTAGTATCTATAGTGATTTTCGTGGACTTGAAACATAATTTCAAATTCAATACAACATCTCAAACTTTCTTTAAAGTCAATTATATACTCTTAATTGTGCTAGGAGAACGTGATAAAGCTGTGAGCAGGAACGATGCCACTTACACTATGTTGGAAAGAGAAACAACAGATGACTATATAACAGTGTGTTAAGTGTTATGAGAGGAGAAAAGCAAGACGTAATTCCTAATTTTTAAAGCTCACCTTTTTTGATCATTTTAGCTACTGTCAAAATACGATTTGTATTAATTAAATACAAAAGATTTCAGGCAAAGATACATCTCAAATATGTCATCTTTGCTATGAAGCTCCTTGATAAAGATGCATTTCTGAGTGAAAAAAGGTGAGACATTTTTGATGAATATGATAGAAGAATACTTTGTCCTACAAAAGTCACCCTAGAATATTTTGATGGTGTATGATCTTTGGAAATTTTAGTTATAAGACCTTAAAAAATTATATTAATTAATTTAGAAATTTTACTCAAGTGCATTATCTTCTTTTTAATTGTAAACTAAATGCTTCGTCATTTTGATCCTGTTGTTCAGGGAAAACAATGCAATCAAGTGAACCATTCCTGAAAACCAGTCAATGAGAAGATTAAATAATTGGGACAGGTGACAGAGATGAGGTGATCGTAGGAATTTCTAAGGTATAGACAGTACAGCAGTGTTTCTGTTTTCTTCTCCATGAGACAATGGAGAAGCATCATTTTCCTAATTTGCTTAAGCCAAGCAAGAAGGTCCCAAGACAGAACCTGGACGAAAAGATAAAAGTCATAGAAGCTGGGGAAATTGTGTGTCTTTAAGCAAAGCATTAGAGTAAAGTTCCTTTCTGGCTCACACGGTCTGGAGTTATTCTGAACAGCAGAATGACAAGAGAGATTAGGAGTGCTAATTGCTATACTTCTACTTTTTGGTCCATCAAGGGTGTGTGAATTCCCCATGTGCCAGAAGGAATCTGTCAGATGTGGCTCAGTCAGTCATCTGGAAAGGACCTCACCACAAAGGGCTTCCTGCTGGAGCATGTAGAGGCTAGGAAAGAAAAGTTATGTCATACTAACAAAGAATATTTAAAGAAAGAAAGATAAAATCATGACTCTCATATAAAATAAACATGTATCAAAGATTTTAACTCATTTGCTAATGAGGGAATCAGTAAATGGTCACAACTGATTTAAAAAAGAATCCAAAGAACAGACAAATATATAAGCCCATCAGGAATGTTGAAATTAAGTTGCTTAATATATGCAATAATGCCACCAATCCACAGGACAATAATCAATTGCATTCCCCTGGGCACAACTTGCATTTCTGTGGACATGAATCACTTACCTTACTATCAATTTTGTATAACTTACAGTTGTAAACTAGAGGAAAAGGTATCTCAGATGAGTGGCTTACATAGAAACCCACTAACATTCTAACATCACCAAAGGACAGAGCGGGGGGACTTCTCAAAGCAGCAGCAGGAGAGTGCACAGTCCATGGAAAAGGGTGTCGTTCATGATGTGAAGTTTCCCAACCATCCACAAAGAGCCGCTAAATGAATGATCATTTTGGATGCTTGCCATGACAGAGAGAATTTAGCAGTCAAGCAAGGGCAAGAAACAACAGGAGAAAAAGGTCTATGTCCTCTTTACTTCCATTCTTATCCCTTAGGATCAGCCCCATCCCTGGAGAAGCCAGAGGCAACACATTAGGGGAGGAGAAAAGGAAGAGGCTGTACAAATGAAGGACTCTGATGGCTTCTACGGGTGGAGAGGAAGTAGCTTTAAACCAAAGGTGAAGTTCAAGTTTTTGGATAGACTGCACTAGACTTTTTAACTCGAATGTGAGATTATTTATTTATTTATTTTTTAGGAAGACTAGCCCTGAGCTAACATCTGCCAATCCTCCTCTTTTTGCTGAGGAAGACAGGCCCTGAGCTAACATCCATGCCCATCTTCTATTTTATATGTGGGATGCCTACTACAGCATAGCTTTCCAAGCGGTGCCATGTCCACACCTGGGAATGGAACCCATGAACCCTGAGCCGCCAGAAGCGGAACGGGCACACTTAACCGCTGCACCTCCAGGCCAGCCACTGAGGCTATTTTATTGCCTAAAAATTACCCAAAAGCTCTATTATGCTGTTTATTCTATATTTGCACTTCTGACTCGTTCTTGGATTTTGTCTTCTCTACTCCCTGCTCACAAGGCTGACACTTCCATACTGCATTTCCCTGGCCCCCATGTCCTCTGGCTTCTGCTTGTGTTCATCCAATTAGGGCACCAGTAGGACATCAGAGAGAGGGAGGGAAGAGAATTCAAGGTATTTATTTCACGTAGCCCTCTGTACTGGATAGGGCCAGGTAATGTCTGAGTTTCTTACCCATGGTGACACCTCCTGTGGAGTACCATGGCTATAGATTCCTACTTCAAGGGCTCAAGTACCAGTGCCCTAACCTTCCCTCTGAAGGCATACAACTGGTGTTAGCTTCCACTGTTGGGAGTCCCTGAATGCTTCGCTATTTCTTCTTGGTATCTTTACTTTTACCATTATCTCTGTAATACCACCCTACTAAACTGCTTTTTATTTCAAAATTGAGTATGCTGTCTGTTCCTGATGTGACCCAGACTGATGCATAAGGGATCTGTCAAAAATATCATCCAAAGACATTCACAAGCTGATGGGATGTGATTGAAGCAATGGTCTGAGAAAAACAAAACAATCTTCTTTTTGTATTTTACTATGCAAGCTAATTCAGTGAAGAAGATATATATATAATTTTTATTTAAAGTTTATTTATACATAAAGTATTTCATACGAATTATGTAAAATTTATCTGAAACAAGGTATACATTAATTTTAATGTATTTAAATATTAAGTACAATAAACTATTTTATAAATGATGTGTTATAGTCCATACTCTTTTGTAAGCAATATTTCCCACTGAAAAATGTATCAGAGAAACCGTTGATATACAGTATCACTTTTAATGGCTCATAGTATCCCGTTGTCTTGATATATAACAGTTAATTTGACTGCATATTCTAATAATAACAGTTTGAGTTCTTTCCCACTTTGAGTTAGCATCAACGTGGTTTAATGAAAGTCTTTAATACACTCAACCTTGTATACATTTCTAACAATCCATTCTACAATTGCAGTCAGAGTATATTTTTAAAACATAAATTATACCACTTTACATCCAACAGTAATGGATGTGAATACTATTTTTTTAATATCCTCAACCTGCATTATTAATAAATAACTACTCTTAACTGAACGTTTACTCTAGGATATAAATTGTACAAAGAGCTTCATAAAACCACCTTATTAATTTTTATACCTTACATAATTAATCTAGTTAAGTCTTATTTTCTTCCAATCTGGTAAGCAAAACATTTACACCTCAATTTTTATTTGCAATTTCCAGAAGAAAACTAGTTAACTGAATATCAACAGCTTGTATTTCTTCTTTAATAACAACTTTTTCATAACCATTATTAACATTTCTATTGACATTTAATCAATTTCCTTCAGTTTGCAAATATTCTTATGTAAAGACAATATTAATGCATTGCATGGCATATTTGTCTCAGACAAATTTATCATCTTTTCCTTAGTTTTGTTTGTTTCTATTTTCACATGAAAGTTTTTGCTTATGAATTCAAATCTAAACATTATTTATGATCTCTAGGTTACCTGTAAAATTGGATTAAAAATTTCTGAACCCCAGAGATTATGACAATTTTCACCTATATTTTCCTCCAGTATCTTCATGATTGAAATTTTACATTTAAAATTTGATTTATCTGTTGTCCATGTTTTTTTGCTCTGGCATGTTTGATTTTTCCACAAGTTGCTAGTTAGAAATTTCATCACAATTGATGCAATCATCTTGAACCAACAATGATGATCACATGCATTGTCATCATTATAAAATTTGCATGTGCTCGATACAATTTGCATGAGAGATTGATGTGGAAATTGGTGTCTAACACAGCATGGCAACTCCTAGATAAACATCACTCCTAGGTAAATTCCCAGAATTGTTACATTCTCCAGGCAGCAAGTGATTGTGACAGGTACTCTATATAATAAGGTTAAACCATAAATAAAAGATCTGATTAGTATGCCTGCTAAAATTTAAAATTTCTACATGAGGAAAAATAACTCCCATTAAAAAGAGAAAGACAAGCCAAAGTCTGGGCATACACATGGACGGAGTCTTATCTTCACAAATGTCTTGGAAGTGCTATGTTTAATATACCACTTCACATACATCAAATAGACCCAAAAAGAAATATCTGACAGTAGGAAGATTTGGAAAGAATGTGGGAAATTGCAAATTGTTAAACCCTACTGAGGAGAGTGAAACAGATACAAGTCTGCTGAAGAGAAATTCAGTAATACCACAGAAAGCTGTAGACGTACATTCTCTATGACTCAGTGGTTCTATTTCTAGGATCTGCTGGAGTTGTCAAATTGTGTCCTGGATTAGAGAGCTTAGGCAAGCGGTAACGTACAGGGCCAAACTCATCTTCTGCTATGCACACCAAGTCATGCACCCTGATGTGGAGCTCCATGCCCCTATGAATGCCTATTAATTTCCACAAAAGGGTCTCATGAACCGGCTCCAGCCATGACATCACCCTGGAGAAACTGTCACATGTGTACACAGGAAGTCAGATACAACATAGCCACTGCAGCACCATAACTAACAGCAAAAATGCATAGTAAGGAAAAGGATGCCCATCAATGCATCGCTGTACATCAGTAAGGAAAAGGATTAAGCTCAGTTTTTTCTAATATTTATATATAGGTACATATACAAATAAGCAAAATCTTTTCAATTATCAACAAATCTAAAAATAAAGCTGAGTTAAAGAGAAAATGCAAAAGAATAAAACAGTATCATACCGTTTATAGACATAAAACACATGCAGCAATAATAAATTTGTTGGGATATGCACATGCGTATGTTGCTTTGGATATGTGTATGTTTCATAAAACCACACACGAGAAGTACACGACAGAGACACACATCAACTTCAGAGTAGTAGGGTGGAGAGTGGGAGAGAAGAGAAAGCAATGGATGGGCTGAAACTTTCACTCTATCAGTAATACTTCATTTCAGTTTGTACAAGAAGTCTAGTGAAAAAAGAAAGGGTAAGAAATAAAAGGAAGGGAAGACAAGAGAAGGGAAAATAATGTTAGGTGGAAGTGAGTGATTTTTCAAAGGATGAGTAAATGACGAGGATTTTCATCCCCCTTCCCTTCAATGTCACTAATTTTCTCCAGTTAAGAATAACAGTATAATTTATATTGCTTGTATTTATCCCCTAAAATACCTCTCAGTGGTCTAGTATTATGATTTTTTTCCTGACTGCTCTTCAAAGTAATTTAATACATTCTGTCTAGAGCTAAGTCTTGAGCAGAAGTTTAGAAGTCAGCTTAATATTCCATTTCACATAATCATTAATAAATAAATATGGATATAAGTATTTTTGTATATTAGAATTAATTGAAGTGATACAGTATCCATTCTTTCAATGACGTTATATTTCTCTGACGGAAAATGTCTATTGTGTGTATGATGGTTAAAAGGATGTAGCTAGGGCTGGCCTGGTGGCTCAGTGGTTAAGTGCATACCTTCTGCTTCAGCAGCCCAGGGTTCGCCGGTTCGGATCCCGAGTATGGACGTGGCACCGCTTGACAAGCCATGCAGTGATAGGTGTCCCATATATAAAGTAGTGGAAGATGGGCACGGATGTTAGCTCAGGGCCAGTCTTCCTCAGCAAAAAGAGGAGGATTGACAGCAGTTTAGGTCAGGGATAATCTTCCTCGAAAAAAAAAACAAAAACGATGTAGCTACTGAGAAACATCTACAAGTTATAGATTCATAATGAAAATTCACAAGTGTCTCCCAATCATGTAGTCAAGTGAGCTAGCTAGTCCACAGACATGTTCACGGTGATATTCTGCACTCCAGACAAGAACAGCTGCCACTTGGAACAGACATATCATCTGATTGCTGATCACCTATAATGAATTGACAGGGTCTTTCTGAATAGTTGACACATGGTGTATTTTTTTGGCATAGACTACATGGTTAGCACACTAATAACCCAAAATCATTACAATTTGAACCTGTACATTTTGTAATGGTGACGATTTAATTAATTACTTTATTAAACTATTATCTTGGAAAGTAAAAGATAGTCCAGGAGAAGGTGCCAATGTTCAATTCCGCTGAACATGTATCTAAAAAAGAGAAAAATTCTGGCTCCTCATGCTGTTTAACCACTAAAATGGTGATCTATGAGCTGTCACTCAACTCTGTATGCCCAATTGTCCTTATTTTAAAAGGACAGGGGAGATAGAGCTTATACATGTTGAATTCTATAAACATATCCAGAATGAGTAAAGGAATACCAAGGATGTGAAATTAGAGTGAACCTCACTGTAGTCATTTCCTTGTTAAACTTCTTCAAAACTCTCCTGAATTGCAAGATGAATGCAAATTCTCTAATTTCCAGCCTGTATCTTCAGACTCATCTCTCACTGTTCAGTGTATGAAGTCTTAAAAATAGCCCTGCTATCTGGATTTCCACAGATTCTGGTCAAGAAATGACATCTCTTCTCTTCCAGCTAAGTCCTACTTAATGTAATGAAGCTCAGTTCATATGACACTTCTTCTGGGAAGCCTTCCCTGATCATAAAGTCCACGCTCCTTGTATGTGCTCTCTTTCTCCAATATGCACGTCTCTATGATAACACATTACTCCTCCTCTACTTATTGAAGTTATCTCATTTGAATTCATGATGGCTGAGCTGCCTTCCTCATTTCTGTATCTTCAGTGCCTCAGAGCCCCTAAAACATAGCAGCCATTCAATAAATACCCTTTGAATGAATGTATGGAGAAAAGTGAGGTCAGAACCATTCCCCTCAAGAAATTTATATTAGTCTTAGGTTGAAAATAAAGAATTCCATTTCATCTAAGTTAACTAACACTTGGATTTACTGTTTTATCTTTCTAAATGGGAGTGTGTGGATTGAGAAAGTAGCTCAGACATTAAATTAGTGTAAATTGGTTTTGCTCAATTGCGGCATTATACCATAAAAAAAAAGTGTACATAAAGCAAAAGTACTTATGAAAGAAACTCTTATCCATTAATATAAATTATTATGTTTATAAAGGAAATAAGGAGCCAGGACTATGGCCGAGTGGTTACATTCGCATGTTCTGCTTCGGCGGCATGGTGTTTGCCAATTTGGACCCTGGGTGCAGACCTACACACTGCTCCTCAAGCCATGCTGTGGCAGCTTCCCACATGAAAGAACTAGAATAACTTACAACTAGGATATACAACTATGTACTGGGGCCTTGGGGAGAAAAACAAAAAAGAGGATGATTGGCCTTATTGCCAATAAAAAAGAGTCACATGAAATCATTTTAAAAAACAAGAAAAGAAGGTTTTAGCAAATGTCTGAAAATTAAACATTATTTCTTGGCATCACATTTCTCCCATATTCACATAAGAAAGCATGAAAAACAGCAAAGCTAGAAAGACGATGGCAATCAAATAGATGGAAATAAAAGGACCAAGATGAGAAAAGAGTCCACTATGCTATGAACACACTGCGGGTAATAACAGTATTGTAATTTATTCTTCTCAAATATTGAAATCTTTTGCATAATTTATGGTTTTCAAACACCAGTACTCAAGTATAAATTCTGGCAGAAAATATATTATTTTTCATTCAGATGATGAAAAGACATGTTTATGGATATATAAAATTAGGAACATGCTCCTGCTAAAAAGGGATCATTAATGAGGTATGCAAATAGATCTCTCATTTGCTTTTGGAATATTCATAAAAAGAAAGTTATTCATCTAGGCAAAATACAGCCACCATAAAGCATATCAATAGCGTCTTCAATCTTCCTTACATTTAAGAAGATATGGTACCTTGTGATGTTAGGGAATGCCAATGTGAAATATTTTGGATAATTTATGCAATTTGGTTCATTTTATTTACCATAGACAAAAAGTCACTCAATTGCAAATAGAAAATTTTCTTTAAAAGGTGTTATTACCGACAGTCAGAGTTCCAAGGTGCTAATGAATCATAAGGTTAAAGCATTTATAATTTAACATATTCCATTGCATTAGTCTTTCATGTTATAGTTTTATTCTGTGACCAAGCATACATTGCTTTGAAACCCTTCCTTGGGGCTGCAGAATACACAATGCAGAATTGCAAAAGAGAGAAAGCCACTTATCTATCCTTCCTTCTGCCTTTCCAAAACAAGAAGAAAGATGCCTGTTTCCAGGAGCTCCAAGTACTTATTTGGGTACTTCCCACACCAGGCGTCAGCACTGGATTTTCTCCCACCAATCCTCGAGGTGACAGCAGCCCTCCTTGGGCATAGAAGTGTCCTCTGACAATTTGGAAAAGGTAGTTGTTAATGTTGTTAGTGTTAGTTCTTAGCATAAGTCTTGGTATCCCCCTTGCTGGGCAGTCAGCTGTTCAGCCTGGTGTGGGGTAACTTCCCTTTTTCATGTGGATAGAAGATCAACAGGAGCTAAGTTCAGGGTACTGATGAGGGGGATTCTAAGTCATTTCATGTGAAAGCTAGTGGATTCTAGTAAGGCCTCTGATTCGTTCCAACTGGGCCACTGGAACTCTGGACCTCTTCTAGTGGGCAAACTCATCTGGCACTTCCTGAGTGTGTGGGGTAAAGAGCAACCTTCTAGAATAAGTGCCCTGAATCAGTTTCTAAACCTCTGTGGGGTCTCTTCCAACAACCTCTTGATTGGTAGGCTCCTAGTCACCCAAACCTGCAACTTGTCACCAAATGTAATTGATCATAACGGCCTGTTCAACCTGAGCCCTAATCATTACCAAAAACAAATCGGCAAACAAACAAAAAGTTCTGAACAGGGAAGACCCACTCTTCAAACTCTTCCTTGAAGTATTTGGGGGTAGATTTGCCTTCTATGATTACGATTTTGCTTGTGTGTTTATGGAGGTCATGGCGCTTGCCAGGAGTTGAATTTCCACGTAAAACCAGATTGAGCATCTGAACATTGGTTTTGCTACAGTGGATAATTATTTAGATCTTTCTATGAGCCTAGCAATTTAATCTTTGTAGCGACCCTGTGAAATAGGCACCCTTACTGTTAAACCCATCATGATGTCACAGCGACTCTTGTATATAGGTGACCTTATTGAAATTTAGTGAGTGCAAGTGGCTTGTCCAGGCACATAGATTTAATAAATGGCAGTTCCTGGACTCAATAGAGCCCTATTTGAACACAAAGTTGTTATTCGAGCCCTATTTGAATATAAAGTTGTTCTTCTTAAATCTCTATAGATTTCATATTATTCTAAGACAGAAGTAGCCATACTGTTTCTGTAAAGGGCTAGATAGTAAATATTTTAAGCCTGGGGACCAACAGGCAAAATTGAGGCTATTATGCAGGTACTTACATAACAAGAAATAAAACAATTTTTACAAATTTGTAATGTTGACATTCAAAATATAATTATAATAACTGAGAACATTTTTTTGTAATATAGATCTACCGATGAGAAAAATGGAATTCATTTGTGGGGAGATAAAACTTCACTTAACCGAGGTTCAAAGTTACCCTCAAGTCTATTATAAATGTTCATCTGTGAAAAGCATCTTTGCTGTACAAATAGACAGCATCACATTTGGCTCATGGCCTGTAGTTTCTTCTGAAAGCATTGGCATTCAAGGGAGCTGGAGATCTGTTCATTTTCAAATTATAAATGCACCAGGAAGATTTTCCTAACAGTGTTACACAGAGGGCAGGCATTTCTTGGTACAATAAGAGAGTTTCTTGTGCAGACACTTTCCCTGAAAATGACTCAGCCCTGTCATCTCCTCAGCATCTAGAGAACCACTCTTTGGATATCAAATTATAATTGCACAGCATTTGCTAGATGTGTTTTAAAACACCTGCATTATTGATAATACAAAATTTAAACATATAAGCAAAACTCAAAATACACGCAAAGCAAAGTATCTTTTATTAACTTGTAAAATATACCAAAAAATTAAAGGAAATTTAAGTGGCTCTAGTTATATACAAACTACTGATTAAAGAAAATCCTCTTAAAAGCTGAGGATAGCTCAAATATTTGTTGAACTAGGCATGTAGAAATCCTATAACTCAAAAAAAATCTTAATTTCAATTCTACTTTAAAAAGTTTTCCATTGTGAAGATTCAGACGTTTTGATCCCCAAAAGTATCTATGCCTACTAATATATTGTAATCTTAAGGTTATGCAATTCAGAGGAATGTGTTCAAAATCCAAATATACTTTATATTTAGCACATAAATGAAATTAATTATATCTATTTGAGAATCTATCCCTAAAAGAGGCTATTACTTTATGTTTAAAATGTATTTCTCTTTAGGAAATTGTAATGCTCAAGTTTCTGATTTATTATTCTTAATTTACTGCAATTGTTTTAAAATAGCAGTATGATGTCAATGGTGCAATTAGAGACTCTTAACAAGCCTTTTAACACTATTTTCTTAACCCCAGGACCTGACTTTCATTTGCTTCTCATGTAGCATGCTGATAGGGGTGTTTTTTTTTTTTTTAAAGAATGCTTAATAATTTTAGGTTATGTCACAATTATCAAGATAAAAATAAACACATTAGAAAACTGGATGAATAAATGTCCTTGTCATACTGCTGTTTGTTGAATAATAAAAATATGCCTTTCCTGAGGTTCTAAGTCCTCAAGTGCATTTCTGATCTTCCAACAAAGTGTTAGAGCCGATAATATGAAGATAGAGTTTAGCAACTCTCTTCCACTCTTTTCTAAGCATCAAGATGCTACTCTAGGTCTTAAATCTGGCTGTCAACTCTGTAGAGCTTTATTGAGAAACCCAAGGCTCGGGGGCTAAGTCAATGATACCAATTTAGCTTTCAGCTTAAAAAAAAAAACCTGATGATGTGCCTCACATTATTTTTAAGAAAACCATGAAATGAAATGCTCACCCCTGTAACTAAGCTCAGAAAGGCAGACCTAAGGGCATTTAGTTAGTGGTCTAATAAAGCACTGAGTGATCATCAACAATTGGTTTACAATAAGCAAGGGGATAGGAAAACCTCTTCAAAGAGCTCACGGAGAAATCAGTGATGCTGAAGAGCTGCAGAGATGGACTTTAGAAAAGTGTAGAAGAGGCTGCCACTACTTTGTCACAGATTTCTTTCTTCTGAAGTTAAAACTGTCAAAAATCTTTTTCCCCTTGGACAAGCATAAGTTACCATATATCACTTGAAAACTGTTGGGAGAATTTAGTGGGACAGTTGAACAGTCCCTCTTGGTTGGTGAAATAGATCTTCTGGAAAGACTGCATCAGGATCAATTACCCCAGGTTTCTCTTGAATGGTGGTAAGGCAGCTGAGTAGGAGAATGATTTATAGAAGTATTTAACAGGTGTCATGCTGGGTGGGTAGTATCTATGGATGTGTCCATGGAGGAGAAAATAAAATCAATTCTGTAATGAAATATTTGGCTGTGGTTGGCAAAAGATAAATTTCAGAAGTGGAGTTCCCCTGAAGAAATTCAGTAAGATGTGGGGGAAATGGTACATTCTAGATAGTGAGGGGAAAGCCACAATTCACACTAATATCCTAGATAGCCAGCTAAAAAATGATTAGAATTCACTATTTGTCAATTATTTAAAAGCCAAACAAAATAAAAATAGGAAACACAAACCATAGTTTAGTAGTAATAAGGCCTCTCAGCCCCACCCCAGCCCCAAGTCCTGAAGGGCCTTCCTATCTTCCCTGAGTATAATAGAAAAAATTTGCTCTAAGTTCTCCAGATCAGCTCACTGTACTAATCAAATCTTATACCAAATTACTTAGTCCTCCATTCTGTTCATTCCTCTGTGTGTGTGTGTGTGTGTGTGTTTTTGTGTACACCCAGCTGTAGAGTTCAACGTTTTCTTTTGAGGTCATATTTACATTTCCCATGGCTGTTGTGCCTAGTCTTTTTAATAAAGGAAAGACTATTTTATTAATCAAAAAAATAATCACTTTTATTAGTAGACAAATTTAGTGGAGAATTTTTTAACTTTGCTTGGAATTTCTTTTAGACACAGCAAAGGCCTTATTCTGCATCATTCTCATAGTATATGTTAAAAATAAATTTGTCAGAAAAAGTACAGTGATGAGATGGGGTAATGAAAATAGCAGTGAACTGAAGTCCTGGGGCCAGGTTACAGCTCCTAGACCAACTAAACAGACATGTCGGTAGCCAGATGCCAACAGACCAAGCAGCAGACCAAATGAAACATTTGATTGATTGCATGTTTAGGTTATTTTTGATAGAAGTGTGTCTTTGATAATCCATGCCCCCAATACCTGCATAATAGTAATGACAAAATCGTCCCATCTACGAGCAAAAGAACTTTATGTCACGTATTCCAACAGTCAAAATTTCAGCTAACATAAATATCCTTCATGTTTTCTTCCCTCAATGTTATACTGCCTTTTTTCCTGTTCAGAGAATACTGGGACTGTTCTTTTCAACCGTAATTTAAATTCCATTAAGATGTTCATTTTACCTTCTTTACTCTTACTCTCCTGTTCTTAAAATGTATACATGCATTGCTTTGTGAACATATATTGTCAGCCTATTGTGGTAGGTTTCTTCAAAAAGGTCTTATTTCCAGTTTGGATCCTAAAGCAATTTCCGAAAATGAATGGGAGGGGAAATCATGAGATTGCATAAAAGAGAATCTGTCAAAACAAGTGTTTTAAGGATGAAGGTGTGGTAATCTTCCACTTGTGGCCAGTTTAATTCCCTTTATTTCTTCCAGCATGCATGAAGATATTAAGTAATCAATTTTCCAGTTTTGTGTTCTTATTTCCCTAAGAGTGGTATCAATCTATGGCATTCCAACTAAGAACATGGTCAAAAAATTCAAAAAGTTTGGGTCTCCTTTAGCTGCTGATATGATTTACCTTTAAGGGGGAGATCTGACTAGCCATTAAGACAAGAACATAAGTCAAGTTTTAACATTTTTACAGCTAGAAAATCTTCATTTGAATGTGATCACAACTTTCTCATTTAGATTTCTCTATCAAATTGCCAATACAATATATTAACCATTCATTCCTTGACATTATTTTTAAATAAAGTTCTCTTTACGTCCTTAAACAAAATGTTAGATTATTAGAGAAATTGTTTTGCCTATTTTTAATAACGTTATATATAAAACTGAGTGAGCTAGTTATGTCTACCTTTTCTTAAAAAAATCTTTCTCATTACAAATAATTTCAAGAATATGGAAAAATACGTGTAATGTACAAAAGGAAAATGAAAAGTACTCTGAATTTCATTCCCAGAAGGGAACAACTTTTAAGATTTCTGGAATGTTTCTTTATTCTCTGTTAATTTTTCAGCATAATTAACACATGAAATACTTAGGCTTGGATATAAAGTGATGTTTAAAAAAGCTTAGTGATAGGCATTATAAGCATCATGTTGTCATAACCAAATTAAAAGTAAAGTTCAAAATAATTGATATGTTTTTCTTTTGTGTTTCCTTCTTTAGACAGGCTTCCTCTCTTCGTTTGCTTCTTTTATCACTTATTCAAATCACTGTTCACGTTCATTTTTCTCCTCTTTCCAATGGAAATAGTTATTAGAATTAGTATTTATCATTGCATATTTTTCTCCATGCATATGTAATCACGTATAAATATAATAATGTAAATGAACTAATTTTCATTTATAAATACAATAATTTTTATTTTTTTTTACAATTACAAGATTACATTTATGTGTTGGAATTTTGTGTATTTCTTTCAACAGTATCTTGCCATCCTGATAGATGCAAAGTCCTAGTTTATTGTTATTCAGATTTAAATTTCTCTGATACCAATGAGATGAACATCTTTTCATGTTTGTAAGTAGGAGCAACTCTTCTGACAGTTGCCTCATAAAAATCTTTATTTATTCTTTTGTTTATCCCATTCTTGTCAACTTATAAGAATTCTGTACATACGTCTGTTTATTATTTGCATTGAAAATGCTTCCAAATCTAGTTTATCTATCGATTTTATTTTTGATATTTGTTAGCTATTTCTCTTTTTTTCCTCTTAAGCTTCCATGTTTCTGAATCTTAGAATGATGTCCCGAAGGCCTTTATTTTTTTTCTAGAAGACTTTTCACATGCTCCATGTTGAATTTTTTCTGGTTGCTGAGGCTTAGATGATGGAAACTCATTTCCTTCCTAGTATTTACTAAAAGCAGAGCATGTGAATTGCCCTTTACCCCATTCTCCAAGCACTTGAGTTCTGATTCGATACTCTTCACAGCGGCAGTTTGATACGCTGGGATTCTAAAATGCACGTGGCTCTGCTGTACTCTAATTTGATTTCGGGCCCACTGTCATTTTTATGATTTTGTGTCCTTTTGCCTTGTTTGCTGCACCAGGATTCCATCACACTTAATAGTTGACGATGCTTTATTTTCAAGGACTATATTCCTAGGATGAGAGCCGCCACCACTAGCCTTCCCTGCATGCACGCACATACACACACGCACACATACTCCTTTCCCCCACCTTGTCACGTCACTCTTTCTCCTTCCTTCTCTTGTACTTTTTCCCTATACTTCTACAAAATGACTTTGGGGATAGAGTCAGTAAAACAGCACTGTGGGTGACACAAAAATCAGTAGTCACATAGTTCTCATCTTTGGTAAAGATTACTTTGCTGAAACAAGGTTGAAATAGCAAACAATAGCAAATAGATGGATTGCCTTTGTAAATGCCTGTGCTTTCAAGTGAATGTGCTCATGCCATTTCAGAGAAGAGCAGGGAGTTCATGAATTACTCAGCCCACTATTCATGTTAAGTCCATCAGCCCTGCGAAGAGTGGACTCTCTTCTTAGGATTAATTCCTGGGCCTAGCTCCCAACAGTGCTGTGAGTTTTTATCCTTCTATTTTTTAATGTTCTTCAGTTATGTCAGTAAAAAGTGTGAGAGGTCACATTTGGAGCTACTGGGCAAATCCCCTTTTAAAAAAATGATAAAAGTGCATGGGTTACTAGAATTCTGATCATTCAATTCATTCGTAAAATATATCTCACATTTTTCTCTAAATATTGCCACTCTCACATGAGACCAAAGACAGGACAAGCCACGTCTATTATAAATAAGAGAGAACAAAAGATGTGAGCTCGCTGGGGCCATTTGTAAGTTTATTGTTCTAAAAATACATTAAATATGGGGCCATCCCGGTGGCGCAGCAGTTAAGTTCACACGTTCCGCTTCGGTGGCCTGGGCTTTGGAGGTTCGGATCCTAGGTGTGGACTTACACACTGCTTGTTAAGCCATACTGAGGCAGGCATCCCACATATAGGTAGAGGAAGATGGGCACAGATTTTAGCTCAGGGCCGGTCTTCCTCAGCAAAAAAAGAGGAGGATTGGCAGCAGATGTTAGCTCAGGGCTAATCTTCCTCAAAAAGATTAATTAATTAATTAAAAAATAAAAATACATTAAATAAGGAGGAATGATAAAGGAAGAAGGAAGTGCAGGGAAGTAGACAGTGGATTCAGCCAATGATCTCTGAAACCTATGCCAGTACTCAAATTCCAAATTTAAGAGAGTTGTATATGAAATCATATGCTAGGAATCAATAAATGTTCACTCTTATTACTACTGTGGTAGACAGAATTCTGAATTGGTCCCTAAGATTTCTGCAGCAATAGAAAACTCATACAGGTCCTAATGCTGATGCCTTGTAATTAAATGAGCTAAAATACGTAAAGACCTTCACACAAAGACTGTGGCAGACTATTTACTTATTAAATAATTGCTCTTATAGCCACATTATGTTCCCAACTTTTCTAGACAGTATACAAACATGATCAAAGTAATATTCTCCAGTATTGGCAGGAAAAAAAATACATGATGAATTCTGAAGGGCTTACCATTGAATGTCTCAATGGGAGAACCAGTTTCATGCCTCTCCGCTAGTTTCTGGTGGTTGCTGGTAATCTTTGGCATTCCTTGGCTAGTGGACATCTCCCTCCAATGTCTGCCTCCATTGTCACATTGCCTTCTTTCTGTGCCAGTACGTCCTTTTTTTTCCTCTTATAAGGATATTCCCAGCAGATTCCAGGCTAACTCTAATCCAGTAGGAATTTATCTTGATCTTTACCCTAATTACATCTGTAGAGATCCTATTTCCACATAAGGTCATATTCTGAGGTTATAGGTGGACGTGAACTTTTAGGAGACACTATTTAACATCCATAAAGCAAAATGCTCTGTTGGACATGTATAGGTTGCTTAATTAATATACACACAAATTTATAATTAAATAATCTGAGCAATTATGTAGTGGAATAATAACTTGTATAATTGAAGAGAAAGAGAGGAATTAAAGATATAAAAAATTTACAACAACATGGATGGACCTTGAGGGAGTTATGTTAAGTGAAATAAGACGGATAGAGGACAATGGGTGTATGACTCCACTCATATGAGGAATTTAAAAATGCAGACAAAGAGAACAGTTTAGTGGCTACCAGGGGAAAGGTAGGGTGAGGGGGTGGGCACAAAGGGTGAAGGGTTGTACTTACAACACTTCTGACAAACAATAATGGACAACTGAAATTTCACAAGATTGTAACCTATCATTAACTCAATAAAAATTAAAAAAAAAAATAGGCCACAATAAGTGGAAGAGGCACCAGGCTAATTGGAAAGCAGTCTTTATTTAAATCCATCAGCAGATTTAAGGTTATTAGAAAATTTTTAAACTCTCTGGATCTCAGTTTTATCATTTATGAATTAAATGGAATATACTGGATGATCTCAAAAATATTTTCCAGTTCCGACATTCTATGATTGTTTAACCCTGCCTGTTAATCACTTGATTAATTTGTGATAGTAAAATGGCATATATACCAGTTGGGAGATATTAGTCTCATTTTTTTTTACTAATTTTTCTGTTTATATTAAAAGAGAAGGGAAAGTTAGCTGGCTCTCCTCAAGGAGCTGTTCTTATATGTCCATACAGAGTAAGTTGAAGGAATCTTTCACTGTTAACGCATTCTGTAAAGAATTATAGGAGAAAAAAATGGAATTTGGATCAGTGCCTAGAAACTAATTAGAACTCGCTAAAATTTCACCCACTCATATATATTTAGTACCAATACAACTTTATAAGGAAAAACTAATAGCTTTAAATAACTGTATGGTGTTCATGATTCTTCCAGGACAGTTATGGAAAATACACATCCTAAGTAAAAGTGTAATATGCATATTGACTCTGAACTTTTAAAATAGAACAAAGACTTTGTTAAGAGAATGGTATAGGAATGAACAACCTTGGCTAGAAACATTTTCTTCCTCTCCTCCCCATACCCCTCACCATCAGACAAAAATTAAAATTCTGGGTCTCGTAGATAGCACAGGTATTACCTGCCCAGCAATCTTACTTCACCTTCCAGTTCATTCACCCTTCTGCTGTCCTAGGTCATTAGTTCTTACTTGTACTTCTCTCCTCAAATCTTTAACTACTCCCTGCCTGTATTCTCAAATGATCTTTTTCTGTTTCACTGAGAAAACAGCAACGATAAGAAGTAACATCCAGAGGAAATTAGTGAAGGTGTTCAAAAGGTACAGACTTCTAGTTATAAGATAAATAAGTTCTCAGATGTAATGTACAACACAGTGACTATATTTAACACTGTATGGTATATTTGGAAGTGGCTAAGAAGTCAAAAGTTCTCATCACAAGAAAAAAATTGTAACTATGTGAGTTGATGGCTGTTCACTCATTATGGTGATCATTTTGCCATATATACATATGTCAAATCATTATGTTGTACATCTTAAACTAATACAAAGTTATATGTCCATTATATCTCAATAAAACTGGGAGAAAAAAAGAACAAAAAGGAAAAATAACATTGACATGTGCTCAGCTCAGCAGCATCTCTTTAGCCATTCCCCTTGGCCCTGCCTGGCTTCCTGGCGCTATGACGGAGCTGCTGGAACAGCCTCCTAAACCAGCCCTCCAAAGGCACACAGGTTCTCCTTTGAGATCTTCAAAGACACAACGCCAGTGATTCTCCTTTCTCTCTCTCAAATTATCAATTTGCTTTTCTCTTTAGCATTCAAACACGTTATTTCTTCCATCTTAAAAAAAAAAAAAAGCTTCTAAATAACAACTATCTTGACTCCACAATCTTCTCCAGTTATTGACCTGTTATCTGCTTCCATTTGTAGCAAAATTCTTGAAAGAGTCATCCAGTTGCTCTTCTCTCATTCAGTCTCAAACTAACTTCAATCACACTTTCATTCCGAACGCTTAGCAACAATTCTTTCCCGGGCCACTGTGACCCGCATGTCAATAAACCCAGCAGTCGGTTTTCGGTTCTCATTTGAACTCTCAGAAGCACTGGAACAGTGTTTCAGTCCCTCCTTAAAGCGCTGCCTTCCCTGGGGCATCCAGGACACCACTCTTCCTTACTTCTCCTGTCATCACTTCAGCTACTCACTCTCTTTCCATTCCTGAATCTACTTTCTCTGCCTCAATTCTGAGGTTCTGTCTCTACCTTTATGATCTCTGTCTTCTCCCTTTTTCTGTAGGTAATCTCATTCAGTTTCTCATACCTTAAATTTCTAAACGTCTGTCTCCTCCAAAGCCCAGACTAAACTATCCAACCTCTTTCCTCTTAGATGGCTAGTGACATCCCAAACTTAAGATATCCCAAAATGTATAACTGATCTCCTCCACCTCCATTGCTGCCACCTTGGGCCAAGTCAGAAATATCTCGTGCCCAAACTATTTCAATAATCACGCAATTCGTCTCCTCTGTCTGTCTCCTTCCTGCCCAGTCTATTGCACATGGCAGCACCAAAGAGACCTCCAGAAATGAATCAGATTATTCCAACTCTCTGATAATGAGAGGAAAAGCAAAGTCCTATTAATTACAATCAAGCCTTACATGGTCTGGCCCAGGCTACATCTCCTATTTCACCTCCTGACATTTCCTCCATCACATCATTGTACTCCAGCCACGATGGCCTCCTTGCTGGTTCTTGAGCATAGCATGCTTTCTTCTGCTCTAGGACCCTTACAGTTTCAGTTCATTCTTCCTGAAATGTTCTCTTCACTCAATTCCTTCATGTTTCTGCTCAAATAGTATTTGCTTATAAAGGCCTTTCCTGAAAACCTTAAATAAACATCAGAACAGGGCTCCCAACCCTCACAATCTCATTTTCCTTAACTTTGATATGTTCTTCTTCACAGCACTGTCTCATTCTGATTAAACATACCTGTTTATTAATTGACTATTCCCCCATCAGAGTATAAGCTTCACGGGGACACTTATCTTCTCTGCTTTCTTCCTTGCTGTATCATTGGTTCCCAGCTCAGAATCTGACACACTGTAGATGATCAACAAATGTTTGTTAACTAAACAAATCACATAGATAATAGAAAAGAAATATTATACTTTACAATACGATTTCAAAATGCATTTCAATTTATAATCACTATTTTTCTAATTTGTATTTCATGTCACTTGGGTAGTCTCAATATTTGATGGAAGAGATTGAAGCCCTTGAAAATAATGTTGAAGAGAGAGGAGATTTTTATAGCTGAGACAACCTTTTCTTCTTCCCAGTATTTGGAGAGTGACGTAAACAGCATCTACTTAACTCTGTTCAATTAGTTTTTAAAATATACTCTCCAAATTAAACATCCGACACATACTGGAGATAATTCCAATAGCTTTATCCAATCTTGACAAAGTAAATTTAGAAAAGCACAATTGAAAAACAAGCCAACATCTGTGGCCTGGACAAAACAGGTTGACCTGCTGGAGGGAGAATTAGCCTTGGGGATAGATCTAGATTCAAACTTCAGCACTGCCACCTGCAAATAATAGACCGGGAATGCATTATTTTATCTTTCTAAACCCCATTGGCCTCAGATGTAGGGATTTTCCCTCCTCTATAGGAGACGCTTAAAGCATGCTAGCTTGTCTGCATGTTTTTAATAACATCTACCTTCGGTATTTCACTTAATCAAAAGAAAATGTGTCTGACCTCTATTTGCCCTAGGTAGCTCATTTACATATCTGGCCAGAATACAGTATTCTAGCATAGAATTATTGTTCTCTTTCAAAGAACTCTTGCAAAATCTCTATCCTTTCAAATGTAGATAATATTTCCCTTCTGTGCATAATTCATGTAATTGTTATTACACAAATACCTTGAAAATTATATAAGGAAAGCTTTAATTATAAATCTTTAATAATAAGGTGATTTGAAAGATATCTACCCCATTTTTATGGGTAATGAATATGTACCAATATATGTCTGCTAAAAATGGAAATACCAAGACATTTATGATAATGAAATACTTCCTTGGATAACATACAGCAAGATAATAAATGTTACAGATTAATACCAGTATGGAATCCAATTGAAATTGTTAATTTAATTTAAATTTTCCCAAAGCAATACAGATGGTCTTCACTTTGCACAGTACCGTGTTCACAGGAACACACACATATCAGAATGGTATCTCACTTTGCACAATTCTCTTCTGCAGGAAGAATCCATGGAGATAATGCTGTGCAAACTGAGGATAGTCCACATAACGTGGTGGTTAAAAGTACAGCTTCTGTGTTCAAACTCTCAATTCCAATACTCTCTTCTTCACTGACCAGCTGTATGCCCTTAGGGAACTTACTCTTTCTTGTTTCCCCTCAGTCCACACCTGTATAAAATGATGGTAACAATAGGACCTCCTCCTTTGCGTTGTGAAATTTAAGTGAACTAATAAAATAAAGCTTTTAGAACAGAGCTTGGCAGTTTGTAACAATGTGCAAATGTTAGTGATTTCTGTTTTTCAAGTTATCAGTGGCATCAATTCTCTGTTGAGACATTTGGGTTGATGTAAAGATTGAATACCAAGAAATACTACAATACTTTAATTAAAAAGAAAAAACAACCCTAGCATCTATTCTCTATCAATAGGAGATCAGACTTAGGCAGAAAGTGAACTTCCTTAATTACAGCGTTTTCAGGTTACTTTTTTACATCTACATAAAAGGCAGACATGAGCTGGTTTGCTGTTGGGTCTGTCATTCACTAGCTTTGCAATTTTGTGCGTGTCTGCGTGTGAGGAAGATTGGCCCTCAGCTAACATCCATTGCCAATCTTTCTCTCTTTGCTTGAGGAAGATTGGCCCTGAGCTAATATCTGAGCATATTCTCCCCTACCCTGCTGTGGGACACCACCACAGCATGGCTTGAGGAGTGGCGTGCAGTTCTGCACCAGGGATCCGAGTCCTAGAAACTAGTGCCACTGAAGTGGAGCCTGCGAACTCAATCACTACACCACGGGGCTGGCTCCATAGCTTTGCAATTTTTAATCTCTTCAACCCTCAGATTCTTCATTAGTAAAATGGAAATTATAACAGAACCAACTTTCATAAGGTTATTGTGAGCACTCAAAAAACATTAATAAGTATTCAATAAATTTTGTCTACTATTATCTACAAAATGTCAAATGAAAGATTTCCTAAGAATCACCCATTCAAAATGCTAATATAACCAGAATTGTAATGACTGCTTTATTAGATACTATAGTGTTTTTAATCTTTTCTATTACTATGAGAACTGTGTTAACAGGTAGACGATCATCCTTGTAATTGATTTTTTTATAATTAAACTGTACTGAAGTATAATATGCATACAATAAAATGCACTGAATTTACGTATAAAATTTTGAAGTTTTACAAATATATGTAACTGCATAACCACTATAAAAATCAATGTATAGAACATTTTCATCATCTCAAAACATTCCATCATGACCCGTTAGGAGAATATTCACCCTCCCAATGACATAGCCCCAAGTGACATCTGAACTGCTGTTCTTTATTATAGATTAGCTTTGCTTGTTTTAAGATTTCAAATAAATTGAATCATACGGTATGTACTCTTTTGTGTGCGGGCTCTTTCACTGAGTGTAATGTTTTTGAGATTCTTCCGTGTTGTTATAAGTATCAGGAGTTCATTCTCTTAATTGCTAAGTAACTTTCCATCATATGGATATACCAAAATTTGCCATAAATGGTTGTCAATTCACCTGCTTTTGTACCTAAAAGCCGTTTCTGGTTTTGGCTTGCCAGTAAAGTCATGTATAAGTCATTGTGTGGACATACATTTCTGGTTTTGGCTTGCCAGTAAAGTCATGTACAAGTCATTGTGTGGACATACATTTTTATTCTTCTTAGATAAATACCTAGGAGTAGGATTACTGATAAGTACATATTTAATTTTTTAAGAAACTGCCAAACTCTTTCTTACTTTGAGATATTTATAATTTGGCCCAAAACAATAAATTTTGATTTCACTATTGATTGTTAATTTATTGAGGGGACAAAAGTAAGCCACTGAAAAGTTTTAGTTTTCGTTATTATTAAAATAGAATAGAATTTCTCCTATAAGTTCAAAAGCAAATTCCCAATTTTTAATGTAACAAAATCCATTTTTATGAAACGATTGATTTTATTTCATAATTCCATAAAGTTGAATGGAATCTTGATTTTCATGCTTTTTCATTCTTTCCTGTCTTGTGGTTCACTAAGGTAGAGATTACCCATACCTTTCAGAAAATACTTTCTGTGGACAGAAAAATGACCAAATTGATCTAATTCTTTTTCCCATTTGCTAACTCAGGTCTCTTTCCCCTATACTTGGAATCTTGACACAGGTGTAAACATATTGACGTAAGTTTTGGATAAAATAATTTGCATCTCATTCTGTCATTAGTGAAGATTTCTATGGTAGAGATACACTGTTAGCTTTTCCAGTGAGGAATTCACTCTATAAGTTGGATTATGCTGTAAAGGCAAGAATATATTTGTTATAGTATTTACATTCTCCCATGTTGAATGGACCACCGCCTCCTAGCAGCTAAGAAACCACTTTCAGAATTTCAAAGCAAAGTTAAAAAATTAATACACTGTTGTTAAATAAATGATAAAAACTGAAGCCAAATATTTTTTCACAGTAGAATTATATTTTGCATAAGCCTTTGGAGCCAGATGTTTTGGAGTTATACTATTCAATTATCATGTTTGTTCATCAAATTCGTCATCATTAGTCTTATGATTATATAGGAAATTCTGCCACGGAATGCATTTGAATAGTCCACCAGCATAATAGTACTTAAAGGGAGTAATTATACAAATACAGTCATATAGTTGATAATTAATGGGATGACGTAAACAAAATTTGATAATTACAGCTTATACACCATTTTATTTCTTACATTTATTTTTAAAATACAGACAAATGCTAACAATAAGTACATAAGGCAAACTCCATCATTGTGATCAGAAAGCATAACTTCTCAAGGAAATATGGGAGGTTCAGCAACTGTTTGGGAAATTTAAGCTACATAAATCTAGTCTTATTTAAAAAATTATCCAGAGAGTTAATAAGGACACAACATTTTATAATTGTAATTTTTACATATCTTAAAGTGATTTTTCAAATTTATAATTATCCTAGAAGAAAGTTCTGATTAACTACTTTGTTCTCGGGTCCCCTCATTCCTTTATGGAATTGAGATTTCATCATTTTTTCCTCACTCACAACTTTTGGGTTAGATATGATTCAGAGTTTGGCCTGCTTTCTTTTCTTTTTCTTTCTTTCTTTCTATATTTTAAAAAGTTACTGCATTGCACATCCTAGATACCCTAACAGGTTTTTGAGGTGGCAGCACACTAAAATGCCTGCTGAAAAATGTACAAATACTCTCACCAAGTGGAATAAATAGATACCATTAATAAATAAATTTACATTTTGGGGAGCTAAATTATTTAAGATTAGTAATTATTAGCCTATGAATTTTGAAAACGTTTTTGGTTTTCAGAGCTTTTAGAACTTTGGGGTTTCAAAGAGGGAATTATGAACCTGTGTTGCCTTCTGTGATCAAAGTTTTCTTACCGAAATAGTTGCGCACTGAAAAAAGAGAGCTGGTAGCTACTTTAGCATTTTTATTGTCTTCTTAAGCTTCAGTTTGAAGCAGATAATCACACATCCCCTATCTAATACAAGGGCATCCCCTTATGCTCTCCCCTGTCTCCTTATCCTTGCGTATCTTACCATAGGAAGTAATAACTGACTTCAGTCTACAGTTTTGTTGAACAGCTACTAACACTCAGAACTGTACTAGTGGAGGTGCAGCTTTGCATTTTATTTTGAAGACCCATCTTCTAGCATCATCATAGCAACAGTAACATGCACAGGAATGTATCAAACTACAGAAGGCAGAATATTATATTATTAAATTCTAATACTTTGGACAATGAAATGATGTAGAATTTGAAGGAAGAGAAGAGAACATGAAACGGAATTGTTTGACAAGATTTAACTGAGGAAGTAAGGCTTCTTCTGTAGATTTTTAATACCTGTTCAGGAAGAGGGGCAGGAGGAACATCAAATAAGTTAATGAGATTAAGCAAAGGAAGAGAAACAATTCATTGAGCAACTACTTTGAGTGAGACAAGATATTAGATTTTTAAACAAGTTATCACCTTAGAAAAAATTAATGTGTAACATGAAGAGAAAGATCAAATATGTGCTGGTGATAAAATATGCATAAGGATTGATAGACAATGAGGTGCAAAGAATGTGCTAACAGTGTGGTCTGATATAATGAAGACAAATCTAGTGATGTGCCCTCAGACCTCATATAGAAATAAAAGTGTACTAGCAGGTTACTTCTTTCACCTCTGTTTTTCATATAAGCCTTTTAGCAATGGTTTGAAATAGATAGATATCCTTGGTGGGTAAAGTGGAGTGCAGACTGCTTTTGGTAAAGTCAGACTAATAGGAACTCCCCTTAAACATGTATGTGCTATATAGATTCTTCCTTCTCCCAAAGGTGTGTTAATTCCTGGGAGCTGTGAATATGTTGTATTATGTGGCAAAGAGGACTTTGCAAATGTAAGAAAGGTAAAAGACCTTAATTTAGAAAGATCACCCTAGATCATCCCAGTGGGTCCAATCTAATCATAACAGCCCTTAAAAAGCTGGAAATTTTCTCCTGCTGAAGGAGAAGTCAGAGACATAAGGCAAAGAGCAGATCAGAGAGATTTAAATCAAAGGAATAACTAGATCTGCTGGTACTGGCTTTGAAGATGATGGGGACCATCAGCCAGGGAATGCAGGAAGCCTCTAGAAACTGAGAGTGATCCCCAGCTGACAGCCAGCAAGGCCACAGGAACCTCAGTCCTACAGCTCCATGGAACTGAATTCTGTCGCAACCTGAATGAGCAGAATCTGTCTGCCGGCTGACCATAACCTTGACTTCAGCCTTTTATAAAAAGAGAATAGAATCCAGTCAAGCCCCATGGAACGTCAATAACCAGCATAGAAACTTGCAGAACTGTGAGAAAATAACTTTGTGTTGTTTTAAAAATCTCAGAGTCTGATAATTTGTTGCAGTAGTGATAGAAAACTAATACAGTGTAGGATTGAGTAGATAGACACGTTAACAAGCGTATGAATACATTTACTAAAAAGACTTTTTATACTCCAAGGTTGTTTTTTGATGTTTGTTTATCATTTTCCCAATTGCTCACAAAGACATTCTTACCCCACAGAAGACATAGTGCTTTTTAGTGCAAAGTGCTTTTTAAAGTCTCGACAAAAACAAGCTTTAAAATTCTGTCACAAAGCCAATTAATTTTCTATTTCATGAGTTAAAAATTCAAGGGGACTTACAGAGAGCTTCATTTATTTTCAAAAGCATTTTACCCTTCTTTTCTCTGGGGAAAAACATCTTCTACATTAATTAGGTAAATCTTTCCCAGATTTTGATGTTGGATAATAAGTTCATATATCATGAGCTTATCCTCTATGCTTAGAGATCATTTTTCATTAAGGATGTAATAATGTTCACACCTTCAGTAACTGTTTAGCAGCACTAATTACAATGGATAATAAATCCTCTCATACTTCATTTTTTCTCAATGTCATCTCATCAAAACATTAGGACTCGTTGCTAAAATATAATAAATATGTAAGTATTTATTTAGCACACATTCTTGTTACTAGTATCATGGCCATAATCTCCTGAAGGGTTAAAAATTTTACCAATTATGATCACAAGGGCAGGAGCCATAGCTAATTTATAAGTGTCCCCAGTGCCTTGCAGTAGGTCCTTAGCATTAAATCTCATGTTGTGGAACTTAACTATTTGCATTCAAAAGTGTCTGTAAAAATGTCTGTTATTTCTTTAGCCACTCATAATATGTAATATTAAGTCAATGTCAAAGTTGTTGGTTAATATCTTCTTAATGTTCATTAATAAATTCTGCATGGACTTCAGTAGAGCAGTAAAGTATAGGCAAGCCTGTCATTGCCACTTCTCTTGAAAATGACTAAGTAATAGTGTTATGCAATAAGATCATTCTAGTAGAAATAAACAGATCAGAGGCTTAATACTGACTAAACTAGTAAATGCCCTAAAGGCAATAGGAAAGTCACTTACTATTTCCAGGTGGCAATTTGTCCATCTCTGACAATGAGAATTTTGACTAGGTTTTCCTGAGAGTCCATCCATATTTATGACTCTATCTAAATAAAGCATCTTGCTAAAGTCACTTTGGCAACCAGGGTTTTGTCCATTAAACGTCTGGCCCGGAGAGATTGCTAACTGACCTTGAAAAATGGTACTGTGCAAAAATAAACCTTTATTCTATTATAAATGTTTTCTTTTTACTCTCCTCATTTTCATTTTAACATGACCAGGCTTGGAAAACTCTGGAGGTGATCAACCCTGAAGAAAAAACCTTAATAAAAATAAACAATTTAATGTTTGTATTTTTTGCTTTAGGTTGGATGAAAGTCAAAGGGTTTTTTTTCACTTGTTTTTTTGTATTTATAAAATTTGTTGTGAATGGACTTTAGTTTGCTGTTAACAGTTTCAACTTAGTAAGAGGAGATAAATTATCCATTTTCTTAGATTGTCTGGAGCAAGACAAGAGATGAGTTCCTTCTTTATGACTCTGTGATATACATATTTTGGCAGAACTTTATGCTTCAAATTTTTGTTAGTCAACATCCCAAATCTAATTTTGACTTGTTTTGACTATTTAACATCTGGCAATCTCATTGATAATCAATATTGATATTTTTCTAATTTTACTATAAATCGTGTTTTTTAATTATAAAATTTATCATTGAATCAATTTTTAAACTCCTGTTGAAAAGATGTGGATTTGTGAAAAGCAATATTTAAGTCTTTTTAAAAATACCTTCGTTGAGGTAGAATTCACATACTAAAATCTGTGTTTGTTTAAACTGTGTACTGTGATAAAAATTGCTAACTGTATATACCTGTAAAACCATCACAAAAATCAAGGTAATAAACACATCCATGTAATCCAAAATTGCCTCATGCCCCTTTGTAATTTCTTCCCACAGGTCCTCTTTGCACCTCACCAACCTGCCTTTCCACCCACAGGTGAACATTAATCTTCTGTAGGTCACTATAGATTAGATTGTATTTCCCAGAATTTTGTGTATATAATCATACAGTATGTATCCTTTCTTTTCCTGGCTTTTTCCAGTCACCATAATTATTTTGAGATTTATCTGTGATGTGGCATGAATCGATAGTTTATCAAAGCTTTTTATTGGTGGGTAGTATTCTATTGTATAAACACAGCAAATTTTCCATTTACTTGTTGATATATTTGTGCAGTTTTCAGTTTTGAGTTATATTGTGGGTTGAATTATACCCCCCTCCAATTTACATATTGAATTCCAAACCCTCAGGCCCTCAGAATGTGAACTGATTTGGAAATAGGGTCATCGCAGACATTATTACTTAAGTTAATATGCGGTCACACTGGCATAGGGTGGGCCCCAAATCCAGTGTGACTGGTGTCCTTATAAAAAGATGTACATGTTCAAAGGGAATAGAATGTGAAGACGCGGGGAGAACACCACTCACCATCCAAGAAAGCCAACATTTCATGCCATTTACAAATAAAGACTGTTTTACATCTTCTGTCCTGATCTGGATGCCATTTATTTGTTTGATGAACTATCTATCTATCTATCATCTCTCTCTCTCTCTCTCTCCATCTATCCATACATCTATCATCCAATTACGTATTTATTTTATTATTCATTTTTAATTAGGAGGGAGATATGGGCACTATGACATGTACATTCAGTTGTCTGAGAAAGGAGATGAACAGAAGATAAAATGTCTTGAGGTTTTTATTTTTTAAGTTTTAAGCCTCCGTGGCTACTGGCATTTTTCAGTAAATATATGGAGTACCTATAGCTGCACATTTTATGGGTTACTTATTTACTTTTTACTTATTGCACTGGCAAGGATCTCCAGTTGAGCATTTAATAAATTGTTGAGAATTCGACATCCTTACTGTGTTCCTGATCTTCAGGGGAAAATGCTTAATCTTTCACCATTAAGTATGATATTTGCTGTCGGTTCTTTTCTAGATCTTTACCAGGTTGGGAAAGTTTAATAATAATCTTTGTTGAGAATGTTTTTTCAAAACTCGATGTGAATATTGTCAAATATTTGTCTGTAACTATAGAGATGAGAATTTTTTTTCAATTTTTAATTTGTTAATGTGGTAAATTTCATTGATTGATTTAAGAATATTATACCAACTTTGCATTCCTGGGATAAATCTCATTTGATCATGATGCATTAGTTTTTTATATATTGCTCAATTCCATTTGACAAAATTCTTAAGAATATTTTTCTCTGTGTTCATGAGGGATATTGGCCTGTATTTTTCTTTTCATATATGTCTTTGTCTGGTTTTTGAATCAGAGTAATAGTGTCTGCAAAGAAACAGTGGAATGTATTCCGTCTTCTTCTGAATGAGACTGTGTAGAGCTGGTTATGATTTTTGTCCTTAAATTCTTTATGTGATTTTAGCAGTAAACAACTAGAGTTGGAATTTTCTTTGTGGGAAGGAATTTAAAATCAAATTTTAGTTAATAGATATGTAGCTATCAGGGTGTCTATTTCTTCCTGGATAAGCTTTGGTAGTTTGTGTATTTCAAGAAATTTGTTCTTCTCCTATATGTGGTCAAATTTATTAGCCTAATGTTGTTCGTGTTAGTCCATTATCCTTTATGTATCTGTTCGATCTAGAATGATGTCGATGCTATCATTCCTCATGTTGGTAGGTTGTGCCTTATCTCTCATTTCTTTTTTGATCTGTGGGACTAGAGGTCTATTAATTTTTTTATCTACTTAAAGAAACAGCTTTTGATTTCATCCATCTATTCTCTTGTAATCATTGGCTCAAAATCCACAGTTTTTCTGCATCTGTCTGGACAAATATAAACATTTATTTTCAAATATGTATTAATTAACCTGTTTCTTTACTTGTGTGTTTCCTCTTCATGCATGCTTAGCAAAGGTATGAATAACACAAAGCTATGTAATAATATTGATGGATATCACAACACTGGTTTATAAGCTTACAGTTAATTTAACTAATGTCGGTAATATCTTGATTAGGGAAAGGAAGTTAATCAAAAATATAAATAGGTTATAATTCTAAATCTTTGTCGTCTAAGGCTTTTAAATGTGTCTTCCATTAAACAAAATTGTAAGAAATAGGCCAATAGATAGATTGGTCAAAGAAGTAAGATATACATGCATACATCTTATATGTATAGGCACAAACACACACATATATATTCTTTAATTAATTAATTTATTTATTTATATGTAAGTCCATATTCCATATATACCATTTATGCTGTTTGAATTTACTCTGAGAATATTCCATACTTCTTTATAGATATAACAAGAAGAGAATCTGTCTAATTATTTTAAATATTACAAATTTACATTTGTAAAATATGCAGAGTTATCAATGGAGCTTGTTTTATGTACAGGTATACTTTCTATATCCTGAAAACCACTGTTGACCATAAACAATGTTAATAAAACATTAACTCTTATATAACGATTTGTATTCTTTTGACATACCATTGGATCAAAATATATCAAATGCACCTATTTGTCATATCATTACAGGGACTACACTATTCTGACTTGCAGCGTTTATACAAAAACTTCATTTGATGTTCTTTGGCAAAGCCAGTATATGAATCATGGTTCAGAAATCTTTCTGCTGTTTCTTAAATGAATTCCAAACACAGAATAAGTATAAATATCATAATAAAAACATTTAGTAAGATTTAGAGCTACTACAAGAGTTTAATTGTCTAAAGTCAATACCGATTATAAACCAAACACATGTTCATATATGTGAGGACTTTGTCGTAAGGAAGATCCCTCACTCTACTCCATATCCCCTCACCCTTGGTGTTTCGGTATGTGTCTTCCATACTTCTGGCTATTATCACCTACATTTCTCTGTCTGAGGGCTTTTGTTGGTGTCCAAAGTTCCTGGCAGGTCAGTTGAGTGAGAGAATGAATGCCTCTCAGAATCAGCTCTTAATCAATATAAGCAATTTAGTTCTCTTGTGTCTTGGGTGAGAGAACTCTGAAGTGAGAGCTGCACATTTCCCAGAGTTCCCAAGTTGGATAAAGCTTCAGTTTTTGTTTTGATTCATTACGTATCTTTAACATGCCCTTTTATAGTTTACTTGTAATAGAGTTCTTTATATGTATCTGTTTCTATATCTATATAACATCATTGTGAAAGAAGGAAAGAATAAATACCAACAGAAATTCACACTGCTTCTAAGTACTTTGTGACTTAAATCCACTTGTTTTAAAAGATGGCAATATGAAATCTAGGATTCCTGTACATTTAAGAATTCTTTAAAGAGTTTTTGTTTTTAACACAAAATTGTCATGAAAATAAAACTAGAAAATATCTCAATTAAAACTAATTGGGGGCCAGCCCAGGGGGCGTAGTGGTTAAGTTCTTGTGCTCCACTTCAGAGGCCCAGGGTTTGCGAGTTCAGATCCTGGTCACAGACCTACACATTACTCATCAAGCCATGCTATGAGGCATCCCACATACAAAACAGAGAAAGATTGACGAAGGCGTTAGCTCAGGACCACTCTTCCTCAAGCAAAAAGAGGAAGAGTGGCAACAAATGTTAGCTCAGGGCCACTGTTCCTCACCAAAAAAAAATCCCCAAAACCCTATTTGAATGTTTTTCTTTGTCCCCATAGAAGTGAGTTATTTAATGGGTTGGATTATTGCCCTGAAGCATTAGTCATTTATAATTATGTCTTGCTTATAGAATTAAGGAATACAAAGTTGTTTTCTTAATAATTCAGTGATGCAGTAATCTTTTCTTTTTTAATTAAAAATTAATTTGCGTTCTAATGAAGACAAATAAAACGTCAAATCTAATTAAGATTATGTGAAAGGTTGTGTTAGCCTCAGTTAAGAGGCCTAACACACAGCAAACTTCATAAATACCAAAACTCATCTTGTTCCTTTTCCTAGAAGGTCCTCAGGGTAAAGGCAGCTGCAGAACATTATTCCTCCTTTTGTTTTAATTGCCTTTAATAGATGAGCTAGGAAAAGCATTATAAATAATGCATCATAATGCTTTGCATAAAGGTAAACAGAACAAATGTGCCAGGTGACGAGTCTATGACAGTATATTTTAATAACCAGGCTGTGTTTTGTGTTATATTTTACCTCTCTCTATGTCACTCAGGTGGGAGAAAGGGAATTACAAAACAGACAAGGAAAATGAACATTAGAAGAACAGAAAAGGCACTAATGATAATTAGGAAACAATAACAAAGAAAGTCAAGGTATGTTCAAGGGAAGGTAGATTAAGTGTCTAGAAATTACGTGGGTTTGGGATTTATGAGAAAAAAGAATAGTGATAATGATGTAGTTAGACACTTTATTTCCATATATTTTCATTGAAACATCGGCTAAATTTTAGGCACTAGGTTTGGATCTGAGGTTGTGTGGGTGATTAAATAATAAATTGACCCCTTAAGAATTCACAGTTTAGTAGAGAAGGTAGAAATCAAAAACAATTACTTTATGATCTTTAAAATACCAAAAGAGAAATTTGTTCAATTTGATGCTGGAACCCAGAGGAGAAATGATTAATTCTGTCTTGGGGAATCAGAAATGTTTAACAAGAAAAATATAAACAAGTTTCTAAAGAATAAGAATTCCAAGCAAAACATATTAGGCAGAGGACACAAAGACAGAGATTGTATAATATTTTCATGGCAATAAGAGCAATATTTGCAAGGAGAGAACGGTAGATGGTCAGTCTTGAAAGTCGTTTATTTTATCAAATTGCAAAGGGACACAAATGCCACAAAATAGAGGTTACAACTTTATAATAACGTATAGCTCTTAAAACTTTAAAAGCTGTAATAGTAAGTTAGATTCAATAATTTATTTAATATTACAATGTATCCAAAAATTTTTGAGAAATATATGTGGTACAGTTTTTATCTTAGGAACGTTTTCTAAAATTGTACCTTCTCTAATTTTGGTGTATGTCCAGGTTTTTATTTCAAAAGACAACGGTTGTCATTGCTCGCTATAGGAATAGGCAAAGAGTCTGGCCACAGCTGGTGACTTGCACAAAAACAAGATTCCAAATTCATAAAAGACTCCAGGAAATTTTATTTGAATCATATTTTTAAAACAATATGAATTTTTGAAACAGTTCAATATACTGGAAAGAAGCACCATACTGAAATATTAAAAATATGAAATTTAAATTCTCTAGTTTTCTAAAGAAGAGTAAGTTATTTACACTCACATGATATCTTCACTGGAAGAAAGATCAATATGTTGGTAACAAATTAGGATTGCCTTGTAAGTAAGTTATAAAAATGAATCTAAATACAAATAGATTTGATTCTTGCGTTTTGTTATCAGGCTTACTTGGGCACGACATGAGATAAAACCACATGATGGAATCTGTTCAAATTTTAAAGAGCTTTGGTAATATACATGCTATTATAAGCTAGGGAGGAAGAAATTAAGATGTTGCTCCATTTTATCCATCTCTTCATGCTGATATTCAACTAGTGATTGGTGGCTCTATTGGTTGTTAAAATTTGGAAACACTTCTGTACTGGTTGGTAAATGTCTACCCACATGAGTCTCTCAAGTTTCCAGATCCGTGTTGCTCCAGCTACACTGGTCAATCTCTCAGACTTCTCAAACGTCCTACATTTCAACAGCCAAAGAGTCAATGCCTGACATCATAGAAGAGCTCCAATAGCCGATCTTGTTGGTAGATGCATGCCCTATACCAGTGGTTAAATGTTCATACCAACATTTATTCAACAAACATATTTCAAGTAAGTGATGTAAACCATACACTTTACTAGACACTTGGTGTACTTTGAATTAGAAAGAATGAAGAAAGAAACAAAAATTATTCCAGTCTTTGTGAAACTCTAGTGGAAGATCAAACATTAAATAAATCATCATAAACTAAGTGCATAATTAAAAATAATAATAAGTACTCAAGAATGAATGAAGAGTATGCTGCGAAAGAACAAAAGGTTGATCAAATTTATGTTTAGAGATAAGTCATCAGTGGCATTTTGGCTAAGCCCTGAAAATGAAAAGATATCAACAAAGCAAAAAGTGTTCAGGCAAGGCCAGCATGGTCCAATGCTTGGGACATCTTTTTGGCTGCTGAGTCAAAAGTAGATTAAGTAGAGCAAGGCCAAAAGGAAAAGAGTATTAAAGCAATATAAATTTTACTTTCAGGAATGGAAATTTCTTAGCTTTGGTGACAGGATTTCATTACTCTTTCACTCTATGACCTTAGTCACTTATTTATTCTTCTGGACCTCAATTACTTTCTCTGCAAATTTTATATTACCTTCATCTAGGCAACTGGTATGGAGATCCTATTCATTGAACAGGGCCTGAAATATAGTAGGTGGTTAATAAATGTCTTTTGGATTTAAAAAAATGTGAAATGAGAATGAAAATAATTTAAAAAGTTGTAGTGTGGATTAATTTTTTTACATGTGTGGCAAATATATATGTATTTATGTGTAAATATAAACATAGATATAGATAAAAATATATCAATATTTCCACAAGCATATATGCATAGCTTAGTAGAGCGACTGATTTAAGGTAGATGCTAATAAATATTAGTTTCTTTCCCACCTATATTAAATATATTTTCAGAGAGTACATTGATTAAATCGTCAAAAGTGTGGAGTTAGAATAAGTTGCAGACGATATCCAACAAAATTTCCAAAAAATTACAAAATATAACCATGTTTTTAAAAGCATAAGGGCACTATATTTCAATTATGGGAGGACTAGAAAATATGAGACATCTCTGAGATCAGTAAGTAGATATGATTATATTGAAGAAGAAAATAATGTTCCACAACACTAAATGGGAGGAGAGCACTGTTGAAAAGGAGAGTGCCCAGGACCAACCCCAAGGTTGAATCAGGGATATACTAAGGAGTGGTCATTAGATCTCTTTACTCAACTCCCAGGTAGAGTCTAACAGCAGTTACAGATAGCAGCAGTGAAAGTGGAAACGTGGATCGCTGGAGCAGAGAGAGCTAATTGTCCTCTATTTTTCACTCTCATCATTTTTCTTTAGTAAGACAATATTCCAAGATTTTACCTTGATGCATGGATGCCCAAGTGTGGATTATATTTTCTGATTTTTCCTGAAGGTAAGTGTGGATTTGGACCAAGGATATTCTTCATGTTTCTCAAGTATCATCAGCTATCTAGAGTACCGATCTGTTTCTCTAACTCAGTTAGGTAGTATTTAAACAAAGCAGCTGTAACAAAGAAAGCCCCCCAAAACAGTAAATTATATTTGTCTCTCATGAAATAGTTTAGAGCAAGTAGTCTCAGGCTGGCTGATTGGCTGTACTCCACAAAATCATCGAGTTCATTCATGACACAGATTATTTTTCTTGATAGATAGATGGATAGATATAGATATAATATATCTAAATGGTTCAGTCTCTCTCTCTCTCTCTCTCTCTCTGTCATCATCTAGAACTTACCATGATTTGTAATTATACATATAATTTATGATGATTTACCCAATGTAAATGTCTTGCTTCTATCCCTAGAATTCTGTGAAGACTGGACTTTGGTTCACTTCTAGATGCAATTTCCAATCTGTAAGACGAAGACAGAAGAAGTCAAAAAATACATGTAGAAATAGAGTCAATGTCACATACAAGAATTTGTATTAATGAATATTCCTTATATTCAAAAAGGTATTACAGGATTTTGCGAGCATACAACACAATCATTTAGAGATAACAGATATTAAAAATTTCATCATTGGGGAAAAAATACAATAGATGGAGTGATTAACAAAAAGGACATGGCTAAAAATTGAATTAGTTAGAAAACAAGTCAAGGAACTTCCTCAGGACTCAGCACATCAGGTCCTGGAAAGCGTAAAAGAAGCATTAAAATATTTAGAAGTTAGAAGTAGAGTTTTAAAATCTAGCTAACAGGAGTTATAGAAGCAGGTTTTGAGAGAATGATGAAAAGGTAATATTTGAATACATAATTGAGACAGAGCCAAAGAAAGCCAATTGTTTCCAGATAGAATGCAGAATGACATTCAGCATAGTACTTGGCGTTTAGTAGGTGTTCAACAAACAGTTGACATTGTTATTATTATCACTAGTAAACTGGGAGAAGTCACCATCAAACTGGAAAGGCAGCACTTTGTACAAGGTATCATGTGCAGGATATCTCAAAAGAATCATTTCTTTATATTTATGACGGGAAAAAATCTATCAAATTATATAACTCTGATTTTGCTTATGATTATTTATTATTTAACTTGATTAAGATCATGATTATTTGATTAGAATTATTTTTACTAACAAAACGCCTTTCTTGAAACGGATGCTTTTGTGTCTCCTGTAGATGGTGGTGGATTCATATACTGACATTGCTGAGTAAAAACTACACTATAGCATATGTTTCAGGTGTTAAGAGAAGCAGTTATTGCTGAGATGGCAGACATTTTGAGGCAAAATTATCCTTGAATTAGATGGACTTCTTCCAGAGCAAGAACTACAGAATTAAAATATTTGTGCATCAAGTATACAAAAATTTTTGGCATGTAAACGACTGTTACACCTTCCCACATTTTTCAGAAACTTTGCTCTGCAGTGCCTCTTTCCTCATGGGCTTAGCAGTTGTAAAAAGAAAATAAAGTTTGCTACTGACACTCTTGTTCTTTTTTATGTCATTAAAACAAAATAATTCACTAAAAGATATTTTCATCTGCAATTGTTTTCACTCTAAAAGAAAAGTTTGGATATCTGTAGCTGAGCAGTGAGAAATTTCAGTAAGCAAGAGACCAAGAGGAAGAAACTCTGCATTTTAGTCCTAGGGATGAACTTTATCATGTCATACAACATCTCTGTGGAAGATTCCTTCTGTGTGCATACATTGTGGATCCTGGATACCTCCACTGCAGATGGGGGTATGTATATGTATGTGTGTGTATACAATAAATATTTATATATTACTTTTATTCTATTTACTCCTTCTCGCTTTAAAAGTTGTCTAAAAAAATGAGAAATGGACCAATCAAAAAACAACTTCACTATATATATATGACTTTATGTCATGGAGGCATTTTTTCCTCCAGAAGTATGTGCTACTACATGGAATGCTAATTTTCATTGTTAGTTCTTCAAAATTGTTACTGTGTTTTATTCTAGACTAGTTACCTGTTGGTAGGATTTTATGTAAACAAGCAGTGCATTATGATCATAGAACTTTGCTTTGATTTTACTTAACCTAAGGCATAGCTTGAGTGTGAAAAATTTTTCTCAAATAGTTGGTGCATTAGATTTCTATTGCTGCTATAACAAATTAACACAAACTTGATGGCTTTAAACAACACAAATTTACTTTCTGCCAGCTCAGGAGATCAGAAGTTCGAAATGGATCTTAAGTGGACTAAAGGCAAGTGTCAGCACAGCTAGAGGCTCTAGGGGACAATCCATTTCCCGGCCTTTTCTTGCTTCTAGAGGTTGCCTCCATTCCTTGATTTGTGGTGTCTTCCTCCATCTGGAAAGGCAGCAGCATATCTTCTTCAAGTCTCTGACTCTGAGTCTTCTGTGGCCCATCTTCTCTCACAAGGACGTTTGTTATTACCGTGGCCCCACCTAAACAGTCCAGGATAACGTCTCCACCTCAAGATCCCTAACTTTGTCACACCTGCAAAGTCCCTTATGATATGATATTTCAGGTAACATATTCAAGGTTCTAGGAATTAGGATGTGAACATTATTCTGCTTACTAGGGTTGAGTAAAACTTAGGTAACTCTATTTTATTAACAAATATGAGTTATCATAATAGTTGAAATAATTCTTGTGCCTCACAGTCTTGTCAAAAATCTTGATGAGAAAATAAGAAAACAAAGTCTGTCCATTGTAAAGCATACCTGGCAATTAATGCCTTTGTGTTTAAGAAAAAAAGCTTCATTTGAAAAGGATGTTATTTTCCTAACATTTTGGATTCACCACAATATCACCTTGAAATATTCTACAAGGTTAGCTTGCAGGTAAAAGAAGTCCCAGACTTTTTAAAAAAGAACTTAGTGAAGCTGTGAGCCCTGGATATGTTGCTGATCTAATGTTTGGAGCAAAGAAATACCATTGAAGAAGCAATTCTCCAGACTTCAGACATTTATTCTAATGTGATGAGGCAGATCATGGAATAATTGATCACTATGTCACCTAATCAGAACACAAAAGACGCAACGACAGTGACATCTTTCATTATAGTCATTGGCTTTCCATATCTGTATGCAGTGGCACTAAAATATCTCTTAGAAAATCCAAAAATATGTTTTATCTACTGGCAGGCAAGTTGTCAATTCACTGATTGACCTCTGAATTCCTGTCACTTTGAGAAGTCTTCTCAGAAAATAGGTACTGATTACAGTGTTCTCTTCTATTGCACAAAATATGCTTACTTTTCAGAGAACAATCTTTGAACCACATATTGCTTAATTTGAAAATATATATTTACTCTTTTTGCATAAAAAATATGATTTTGAGAAAAATTTTCCAGGCACGTTTTCACTAATAATTTGTCAAACTTGATGGGCACACGTAGCTTCATAAGTGAGAGAAGTCTTTTGATTTAAAGCCACATAAACAGTATCGATTATGCTGCAAAAGAACTATGAGCTTCTTTGACTAATCTGCCATTTTGGTAGAGGACACCGGAGGAGACAACTTTGCAAAACTTTCTAGAGCTTCAGAGGGTTGAGAGACATAAAGCATTATTAACTTGGCTACAGACAAACCTTCTAATACTTGGACACGATGCAAGTGCTTTCAAACATTACTTTATCTCAGTCAACCTTCACAGTGAAACATGATTCATAATCATTTTCTTGCTAATGAAGCCCTCAATGTCAGAGATCTTACCAAATTGGACCTCTCACTTTAGGATATATAAATGTTAGGACATTAATTCAACTCGAGATGTACTCGAGAATCCTGGTTTTCTTTGACACAAGCCTATCACTACACAGCAGTGTCAGCAACAGAAGCCCAGATTCCATTTTCCTTTGTGAGTCAGGGATTTCCACACTATATCACCATCAAAACTAAGAGTCAAAATTGATGGAGTTTCATAAACAACTTGATCATTGTCATATCAGAGATCTTGCCACAATTTCAAAGTTGTATTCATGCCAAATAACAGGAAACTTGTCATTAAAATTTACTTCGGGTTAGAGTTAAAATCCACTTTCCTACTTTATTTGTCCAATTAAATCTATTTCTTTCCGTCAATAGTAACAAATTTTACATGAAAAACAATAAGAATCAGAAAACATTTTATAAATACATTTTCACACAAGACCTTTTATATACAAGACATGCATTTCCACTTTAGTCAAGTAAATTACATAAATACCATGCTGTGCATATGCCATCATAAGTCATTCTGTAAAAATCTGTAGTTGCAACAGATTCTCATAAGAGTCCATGCCCCAACAGATTTAAAAACTAGTTTAAGAAATAATCTTTATATCATGTTCCAATGTACTTTTGAGTATGAATTTACTTATTGAATATGAATATATTTACTTAAAATTGTGTTCCAAAATTTTGTGCACATTAGCCAGGTAAACTAAAATCAAGTAAAACCCATATATGTTAGAGACAAGAGCTATTAAAGTCTGCATGCTCCTAATCAGGCACAAATCCTTATACCTCCCTACCCTCTTTTAGAGAACTCAGTTCTTAACAGCCCTGTCTGGGTCTTTTATGATAAAGAATACAAATAATGGTTAATAAAAGAGAGGATGAGAAATGGTGAAAAACATAGGCAGAGAGGCTAAGTCAGGCTATATAAAATTTATAATTTGAGAGAGACTTGAGAAAGAATAGTACAGAGAGGAAAGGAAGAGAGAAACAGAACCAGAACTTTCTTGGGTTGAGAATTAAACAATTTAACACCTGTAAAGCACTTAGAACAACATATGGTACAGAATAAGCACCTAATAAACACTACTTCGTTATACTCATTCTCATTATTTTCATTGTCATCATCATCATCATTATAAATGAGCCAAGGGACTAAAATATGACATGTTTTAGAGAAGATGCAAGATGTCAGAGAATATGAGATGAGAGTCTAGATAGTGGCTTTTCAAAACTTTTTTCTATAGCATATATTTGGTTCTCCTTCAACATTCTTTGAGACGTTAAAATAAAGAGAGAATTTCTTTAAAATCACTATTGACTACAGATCTAAGATTATTCGGATACACCTTTGAACAAGTATCCAGTCCTGGAAAACCCTAGTTCCTGCATAGATTCTATTTTGAAAGCTATTGTATTGGATTTGGGACCTACACTTTGATATACAACTTCAATTTACATTAAAATTGTCAACCCACACTGAAGCCAAAATTGCATGTTAGAGGACAGAGCAGGTAAGAGTCATTATGATTCTCAGAAATCAAGAGCCAAGTTAAAGAAACATCCTGCAGATACATGTAAGTCAAGTAGAGAACTAGGTTTCCCCAACCTTATGAAAGTTTACCAAAATTTCCTCATGAAATTGCAAACTGAAATTCAATTTTTCATTTACCCTCCATGGAAATCCAGTTTCTTATAAAATTAGTGTGCTTTCCATATGCAAGAAGAAGGCAATATCAGTTCTTTGCCCTAAGTCTATTGTTTTTCTATTGCTTATCTCCTAGGAATAGGGCTGTAGGATTTCAATTAAAAGGCTTTCTATCCAATGACTGAAGTTACTCCTTTACTGAAACTAAGCCACCATGTCAGTTACAGGCATAAAAGATTTGGAATTGTATTGCCTCAAATGATCAAGGATAGAGATCTTCAGAGCCCGAAAAACGATAGACATTGTAGGATACCAAAGCCACCAGCATTTGATTTCTGTGGAAGAGTATCTTTTGTTCTAGAGCCCGTATAGAGCATAGTGGATGATGTTTGGAATATTTATATCAAATTTATAACCACATTTCAGCCGGTTTCACAAATATATTGACTCTGAAAGAACTACCGCAGCAGGTCTGTTAAGATTGGAACAGAAGAGAGAGATGGATATGTTTTGTATAGGAGTGCAGTAAAATAAAGTTTTAGTAAACTTAAAGATCATGCCCTCACAGAATCCTCACAGATGTTACAGTTATCTACCATGAAAATACACTGCAAAATTAAGGGCTTTGGCAGTTGAAAGTGAGGCAAATATTCTTTCCTTCAAGAAATCTGTCCAATGAGGCCCTTGTGTGTGTGAACAAATATGTTGCCCACCATTGACCTCTCCTCCCTAAGGCAACCCAGAACTAAGGTTGGAGACTAGAGCAACTGATTTGCTTTCTCTCTGATGGGTTGAGTCACAAGTGTAATCAGCAAATCAGGTGCCCATCTGTCTCTAGACTTTCATAGACTTCAGCCAGAATGGGACAAATCAAGTTCGTCCCAGTCAACCCAAAACTATGGTGTCTATGTCTGTTATTTTAGCAAGAGGAACTATGTGATGTGACTATTTTAAAAAGAGAAAGAATCCAGGGCATACATAATACTTATTCAGCATTTTAAGAAACACCTAGTAAATAATATCCTGATTTCCTATTCAAGTTCTAAATCAATTTAGAAATGAGACAAAAGCGTAAACATATAGGAGCCAAAATAATACTTTAATTTATGATAAAGCAGGTATTAGAGAATACAGCCTATATTTGCAGAGAGCTGGGCTGCTTAATTCCATATGCTTGAACCCAGGCAGCCAGCACTGCATGCACTAATGTTGGCCGCTTTACCCTTCCTTCCAGCTGCAAAGCCTGCCCCTGGAAGACACCAGCACAACACATGCTCTCCATGGATAGCTCCCTCTCAGAAACAAGGGAAGAAAAAAGGGCTGGCTGTGTGTGATAGGGTCTTCCTTTCAAAGTCACGGATTGGACTGTGCAAATCTTCCTTTCTAAGAGAGCAGTGAATGAGAGATGAAAAGAGGCCAGTAAAGTTAAACAATGGAAGAAAACATGCCACAGTGTTAGGGCACACCTCCCCTCTGCCCGCCCCGCCTCCCTGGCAGCCTCTTTAATAATCCTTACCTATTAGAGACGTAGATCTTAGAAAGGAAGTGGACTAAAATCCCAAATAGGTATTTCTTGTCCAGGAAATAACCCATTTACAAGATTCAAAATATTTTCCAGAAAAGCCCTTGACAGGTATGGCTGTGTTGAGCTTAGTTGTATTTAACTAATTAAGCAGGGAGACCATTAGACTCAAGTGGTTCTAATGCCTTGGCAGCCTAAGGGATCAAACTAAAATCTAAGCCTGTAAATGCCTCAAGGGTGAAAAAACCAAAATGCTAAAGACAACCAATCACAAACAGCCAACTAGGCTTTCAACGATAGCCAATCAATAATTCCCTTACTTTGCTTCTGCCTTTTCTCTACAAAAGTCTCTCTGCGAGCTCCTATCAGTGGAGCACTCCCAACCACTTCTCGTTTGGTGCTGTCCATTCCAATTGATTTTTGCCCAAATAAACTCTTAACATTTTCAATATGCCTCAGTTTATCTTTAAACAGCTTCAAAGATCTCTTAGTTGTATCTCTTTGCAGAAATGTGCATAATTTAACCACGGGGAGAATGTGATGGGATCACTGTTTACTAACTTGGAAGTATGTCTTGCCTTCCAATGACAAATGGAGTGCAACAGTCAACCTATTTCTAGAAATCCACATCACAGTACACAGCAAAGCAAAGAGTTATTTGAATATATATGGCTCAAATTTGCTTATATTTTTCTCATTAAAATGATAGATTATCTATTTGTTTTATTGTTTTCTCAGCTTGCCAAAACCTTCTGAGACAGCCAGTACAGTAGCACAAGACATTTAGATCCATCATCACACATTACCAATTTGAGAATTGATTTGGATATGGGAAATGAGGAGCAAATTAAATAGAATTTGCAGTGACTTTTTGCCAGAAAGTAAGGATTGGGAGTTCTTTGTATTGAAATGAGTGCTCTGGGGCCGCATTAAATGAGGAATAGAACAAGTCTGTCAAAACTTGGGATGCATCGTTGGTACCTCTACTGGAGGTTAAGGTAGCCTCGCTTGCGTGGTGCCAATTCAACATACCATCTGTCAAACATGCACAACGACACCAATTCCTTTTATTAAAAGATAGCGATCTTTCTTCCAATCAGTTAGTATTCAACATTCACGTAAGCCAGGACAATTTTTCATATGTTTATTTGGAGAAACCTCTGACAAAGGCCATTCCATTCATTCCTCCTATATTGCTCTTGAAATTCTAATTTCCCTTGATGAAAATCAGTTTTTTCCAATGACAGAGGAAAGTAATTAAATATGTTCAGTTGATAGCTAACTTATCTCATTGCCAAACATCTAAATAGCTGAATAATTGTGTAAGGAGAACAGCAATAACACAGTGATATGAGTTACAGGAAATTAGGGGCATATGATTTATCCCTCAGGACACAGCCTGGTATTGACTTTTATGTGACCAGAATGGATATAATGAGTCATATTTACTGCCCTGTGAGTTGTACCCTTCTCTGTCACACACTGAAGTAAGCATCACTGAAATAGTCTAAAATGAAGTGTGTGACAGGCTCTCTCCATCTGTTTGAACTAGAAAACTAGAGACCAAAGGGTTTGGCAAATAAGGTTCTAAACAAGGCTTTTGTGTTTTATTTTAATTTTTAAGCTTCATTTTAAGTGAAGATTTGCCTTAGAAGATTTCATGTAAAACAAGACCACTGCTTACTTGTGCAATTTAATGAAAAGCTAAGGAAGAAATGAGAATTCACAGAGTTCGTGACTATTGAAAGAAAATTGGCTAATTACACTGGGAAGTCTTTCAATCATCTAGTTTCATAATTGGGTGGAGAACACTCAAAATTTTTAAGTGGTATATCTGTTTTGAAATAGATAACCTTTGAAATGTACTCAGGCAGAGACTGTGGCAGCGCTGTTCACTGTCAGCCAGCAGTGACCTTGAAGTCAGTGGGTGCACTTACACACATTGGTCTCTTCCTTATTTGGTCAACATCTCCTGAAAAATCAGATTAAAATGATGTGTTTTCTCTACTCAAATGATCTAAGACAGGCATAATCATACCATTTGCATAAAATTTTATGCTGTTTACCATACTCCAAAATAAGTATAGAGACCGTAGCTACTAATAGAGAAAAGCAAATGTGAATTTCAATCAGGAGATGGCTTATTAGGGTAATTATTCACAATTTTTTTTCTCAACAGCCCACATAGCACATGGCAACCTCTACAGGCTACAGCATTCAGGAGTGTCCCTACTGGGATGATCTTCACAATGTAGGCACATTCTTCCTGCTCTGGAAAGCATGACAGAGTACAAGTAAGCAAGGGTATTATTGTTTTAAGTATAACAATGTTCGTGATTTATTTTTAAGCAAGTGCTTTGAAAATATTAGCATATGAAATATTATTAAAAATAATTCCTTGTGGCATTTCTCACATCTCATAAAACATGGTGATGTTTGTGTAAGGCTATCCAGGGTACAATTTCTCTTCTTGACTGGGAAGTGTTAGGTATATTCTCTTTCTGTTCTGTTAATTCTGCTTTGATAAATCTGAAAACTAAAATAATGTTTCTATTCAATTTATACTGGGTCTCTCCTACTCCACACATGGAAAGGAGAAACACTAACGAGAACCCAAAACTTCACACCACTAATCCTTTCTATAAATTTCTTAACAATTTTCCTGGCTGTCCTTTACTTCAAGCCTAACCCCAACAGGTGCAGGAAAAGATGTTAATAACATATTCAAGGTGGGTAAGATACAGACCCTGAGCTATGACTGCAAAGAAATTATTCCAAACCAGGTCATGTTTGTGAGTGAATGGGACAGTATTATAACTATATAAAGACCAGTGGCAACATCTGGGGCTGTCTTGAACCCACCCTGTGACTGAACTATTCATGTTATCAAAATCCCATGTCTTTAGAGTTAATCCTGCATGAATGGCTTTATTGTGGTGCTCGCTCTCTCAGTTCTGCTTTTACAGAGTTTGATTTTTTCCACGGCTCCATTCATGGGCTCACAGTGTATGTTAGGGCTCCATCTCTTATCTCTGGCACTTTTCTCTGCCTTTGCTGCCAAGCTTTATTCCTTAGAGACAAAATTGCTACCAACATCTAACCCTCTTAGCTTACAAAGAAGAAAGACAACTTCTCTTTCCTCAAAGCCTCTGTAATAATCCCAGGAAGGACTAATTAGTCCTGCTTTGGTCACATGCCCATCCCTGAACCAATCAGGGAGGCAGGGTTTTTTGTCCTCATCACCCCTGTAGTGAGAGGTGGGGGTCCATCATTGATGGACCATGAGGACCATGGAGGAGGCAATTCTGGGCAACAGTGAAATAACAAATATTCACTTTTTTAGGATCACACTAGTAAGTTATGTAGACAGGATTTATACCTAGTTTCTGACAATAAAACTCTTGCTCTTTTTAAATACACCATGCTGTCTATTCTACACATAAAGATAATAAATGATGACAAGTTTTAGATAACACATTTTTTAATAGATTTCAATTTGTTCTGATTCTACTGGCCTTATTGACGTGGTTCTCCATATGCTCTTTGACAGTGATGTATTGGTTTATTAAGACACTGGTTTGTGTCAGTTTCTTTTTTTCTCTGTTAATGATTGGACGGTAGTAAAATCACCGGATAGGGTAGATTTGACTAGCCGTGAGTTCTTCCAGCTGAGTGTAGTCTTTTCCAGGTATGGTCTATGAATCAATACTTCTTCAATTTGCTCAATGTCAAGGGGAAAAAAAACTCTAAAAAAAAAACGAAGCAAAAGCTTAGCTTTCTGTTGTATTCACTATCATATCTGGTTCTTATAACACTAAAATTAAGTAGAGGCATATAATGACATATGAACTGATTAAATGACAGATAAGAGAGAAAAACATGAGAAGTCTAAAGTTTAGCAATAAAAATAATTATATTAATAGCCAACATACTTTGAGTTTTTAACATAATTCATGAACGTGCTAAGCTCCTTAAGTTTAATATTATACTTAATTTTCACAACTGCATATTAGTTCCATTTCATACATGAGGAGAAAAAAGAAATTTTAAAATTTGCCCAGCGTTGCACGTCTGAAAGTGGCAGAGGCGGAAGTCAAACCCACAACTTTCTGACTAAAGAGCCAAGGAGTTTTAGTTCCACTCCATTGACATGATGGGGCCACTTGCTCCACAAAACGTCTAGGCCACTCGAGATATGAGAGATAGATCTTATTATGGTTCTTACCCCATGCTATGTTTAAATGCCTGCCCCTATACTCTACTGTGACTGTCTTATGGGGAAGGCCTGTGTCTTCATCTCTCCATCTCCTGTCTTTAGCTCAGTACCTACCTACCTGAAATAAATGATTTATGGAATAAATAAATAAATGCTCTAAAGGCCTATATTCTTGCACACATATTACTTTGAATGGGTAATTTTGTAACAGAGATTTTGAAAATACCTTAGGATTAATTAAAAATAGCAGATATCAATTTCAATTTTTATTTTTATATTTTCACTTCAGTAATAACATTTAGTTATGATTTAAATTAAACCCAGGTTGTGGATTTTTTCATTATGCAGTCAGCTTTGTTAATAATAGGAAATATTATATAAATTCATCATAACATTTCAAAATGATAGTCATTTAAGTGTTCAGCAGATCCTTGAGTCAGCTGGAATAGGCTAAGAAATTACCTATAGAGACTGGGGAAGGGTTCCACTTACAGTGGAAGTATAAACAGTTCAGTGTGAGAGTTAAAGATAGCTGCAAGTATCCTTTTTATTTACTTAGGTCTTCATTATTTTTGAAGTAGAACAATCAGGCTATGGCTTTATTCTACGGCAAGTTTCAGCAAACTTTTTCTGTAAGGGGAAAACACAAAATAGTTTAGTCTTTGTCAGCCATACGATCTCTGTCACAATGACCCACCTCTCCCACTGGTGAAGCAAAATCAGCCACAGGCAATACATGAATGAATTACTGTGGCTGCTTTTCAATAAAACTTTAATTACAAAACAAGTAGTGGGCTGGATTTGGTCTGCAGGTTGCGGTTAGTCAGCCAAAACAGCAAAATAGGAGATTGATTTGGGGGCTGTTTAATCTCTTTTCCTGCTTTTGGTACAGGTCCTCCCTCAGGTTCCAGCATCACCAAAGCTGCCACCTAGACGGTCAGCAGCCCTTCAGCAACACCCCACCCCCATCGTACCTCAACCAGGTTTTCTTTCCTTGTATATTGCTTACATTTTCCTCGCAGAGCCTCCATACACTGTTTACCCTCTTCCAAAGATTGTTTGTATTTTAAACAAGACTCCTGGAGGCACAGTGCCTTGGTCCAACATAATTAATCTTGGATAAAAGGAATTTCTAAACCAATAGTCAAGGTATTTTGGAATGTAGAAACCTTTCGGCAATGTCCTTTATGAAATATAATGCAGGTGATTTTTTCCTCTGCTTCCTTTGGAAAACAATTACTGCCATACATGTTTATATCAAATTGAATATTTTTTTACACCTCTACCATCTGCTTTATCCATTAGGAAGATCTGGTTGGGGGATTTAAGGCAGCAAATTTGCCCTCTCTGACATAGCTACTAAAGAATATGTACATAGATCTGCAGACTATTGAGAGAGAGAACGCAACCGATGAAGATTTGACTGTATTGTAACAAAAAAAGAATTCTATTTTTATCATAACACTTTAAAATTTCCAAAAGACCTTTGATATTGATCATAATTCTTCTACTAAGCATGTGAGTACAAACATTTCAATTATATCTTTTCCTGACAATGTGCTATTCAATGATTATAAGGAAAGTGCTGGTATTGCTGCTTCTGTCATACATTTCAATTTTGGAGTTTACTATTAATTTGATAGTAAATGATGATAAATATAAACAACAACTATAAATCAGTCTACTCACTTGCTGCTGTTAGAGCCTTCATATTTGTCTAACAATTTAGTAAGAAACAATCTGACAAACACTGTTAACGCCTGTGATATTATTTTCTAAAGAGATACATTTTAATCAACTGAAATTTAATAAAATTTCCTACTACATCATTATCTCCGTAAAGGGAAAGATGAATGATGAATATGTTTGGTTTGCTACTCTATTTCTTGAAGTTCCTAGAATATAGTAAATGCTGGATTAATGTTTGTTGATTGATTCTTTAGTTGATTAAATGATTAGACAAAGTTGATGCAATTTCAGATATTTTACTCCATGGTAAAGGACTTTTTTATTTTACTCAAATAATTTACAAATGAATGGTGAGAGTCCTTGAAGAGAGAAAAACTGGCCAGAAAACTAGAAGAGAATGTGATAGAGAAGGACTGTGTGTGGACATGATTCAGTTTATGCCTCTTTCTAACTGAAAATTTGCCAACATTTGCAATTGTCCTTAATTCCTTTCATCCAAGGACACAGATATGTTCCCGTTCCTATTTAAATCCAGTTCCTTCACCAGCATTCTTATTCCCATCCCCCGTGGTCTCCAGGACCAGACTGAACTATCCATGGACCCCATCTCTCATTCCTATTGTTTTGCTCCCTCTACTGAAGCCATTCCTTTAGACTATAAATATGCCTCTACTTTGACCCAGTATTCCCTTCTTTATAAGCCCCCACTTCTCCCTTTCCACTCAACTTTCCGTAGAGTTGTCTACTTTGTTGTGGTTTACTTCCTTACTTCCTTTTCCTTGTTCAAAAAATACGGTCAGAATTTTACCCTCACCACCCATGTGAAGGTATTCTTCCCAAGTCATTCCAAAAATTGCAAAGTGTCAAAGTGAATGGATATTTTTTTGCCCCTATATCATTGCTACATGCCAACACTAAAACATTCATCGCCCTCCTAAAACTCGCGATTCCCTTGTCTCTATCACATTCTCTTCTAGTTCTCTGGCCAGTTTTTCTCTCTCAAGGGCTCTCACCATTCATTTGTAAATTGTTTGAGTACCTGGCTTATGTCCTCTGTCCTCCTCTTATTCCTCACACATGGATGTGTCTTAAGCTTCGGTCTTTAATTACTATTTTCATTCTATGTACTCTCCCTGGGTGGTCTCTCTCACTCTCATAATTTAAACTACTTTCTCAATGGCTGATGAAATCCAACTTTCTTCCCCAATAGTTTCCTCAAACTCTAAGATGACTGTGGAATCTTTAAGCCACATGTTCACACTCTAGGCATGGATTAGAAGGAAAAAGGCAGGGATGTAATTTCTGTGAATATTCTGAGGCTAAGTTTACATCCCATGGCCACTCATTTTTGTCAAGGGAGACCTGGACGGTTGCTCATTGCTCAGCGACAACACTACCCAAAGGAAGGGGTAGTCACATTTTGGGCAGCAAAACCTTCTGCCACAGTTATATTGTCCTCATTTTAAATCTTCAATGCCTGAGATATGTATGGATCCAAGTTTCTTATTCTCTGAAGAAACTAGATATCTTAAATTGTACTGTCGTAAGACTTACTCATTTTAAAACTCAAGTTAGTCTATGGGGTAACCAAGGATCTATAAAAACCTTTAGTAAAAATCTCCTATAATGAATTTAGCCCAGATACTATACTTTTAAGTATTACACATCATGCTTTCTTGCTATTCCATCTTTCCTTTGCCCTTAAAAATATAGAAACTGAAATTGTCCTATTTTTCCAAAAGTAGTTCCTCTATTCTATGGAATGGCTCTAGTTCTTATTCTATATTTGCTTCAACTGTCACACTTTAAGGCCATCTTAAGGACACTTAAAAAATATCTTCCATGCCTTTTTGGTTCAATGCTGAGAATAGTGTTGGTTTGGTTCTCAGGTGTCAGCCATTCTCGTCACATTTGACCCAATGAACTTGAAAGATGTTTTTCACAGAAGCTTGACAGAAAGGAAGAAGTTCAACATCATTTTAGTTTTACCACTGCAGCCTTAAGGGTGCCGAGGAGACAAATATTTGAGAACTGTGACATTAGTGCTGAAATTAAGCTTGATGTTGGATCTGAAATTACAATTCAGTTGTAACTCTTCTCTGAATACACAGAGCCACAATACAGGTGACACAAGAGACTTCTAAAATGCTGGAAAACTCATCAATGCTCTCTGTGAATGCTTTTTCAAAGTAAGTAAGTAAGAGGACTCTTGTTCTAAAATTTACTTCTTCTCTTAAGTAAAACTATTTGTGTGTGTGTGTATATATATATATATATTTATAAATAAATCTTTAGTTTCTCCTTTGAGCCTGTAAGTGGGAAGATATTTATATACCCAACTAAGACAAGCTCTGTCCTCTTTTCTTCATCTTCCATAAGTACTCCCTTGGTGAATTCATAAACTTTATGAGGGTTTCATAAAACTTTATTTTCAGATATGACTTTTCATCAAAAATTTAGCCACAAAATTATTTCTGAGATTCAGACATCTCCTTTTATATATATCCATATACTGCCATTATAGATGGGCACCTTTCTGCATCCAAATGTGTTATATTCCCCCATATCCAATCTGTCTTACCTACTCATGTCCCCCAATGGCCCTTCTTTCTTTCAGTATGCAAGTTTAATCCCCCAGAATACTTTGCCCCATGAACATAACCTTGGGATAACTTTCCTTTTTATGATGCAGCTGTTGGAAGATAGTTTCTTTTCAAACACTTGGATTACAGGAAGAACCTTTGAAGCAGTATGTAAATATTCTGTTCTCAGGAAGAATGGAAGATGTAGGTATAAGTGTGTAAGTTCTCATTCCAACTGATCCTCTCGGAGACGTTATTAATATATAATGCCTGCTCAACTGCAGCTCTCAATTCTGTACTTGTCTATTCTACAGTGAATGTGGAAGTCCAACTTATTGAATGTTATATTCCCTCCAGTACGTATGTCAAAGTCTAGTCGTAGATATAGTAAGAATTTTCCTAAATCCCAGTTCTCTCCTCCCTTGATTGTAAGTTTCCTTCCCAAACACAAATATTCTACCATTGCGATGTTCTACTCTGACCTAGATCTGCAGTAATTGTAGTGACCTTAACTCACAAAGGCACAAACCTCACTGTGAGCAGTCTAATTAGATCTTAGTCCCAGTGGAGGCTGGGTAAAACACAACTCATTCCTAGGTTAACATTATATTACACTTAGTATCAGCTGCAAACATTTTACCATATTGTGTGTCTATTTGGGACAAAAACTTGGTTGTGAGAGACCAAGCTTATTTGTATATAATGCTCGCTTCTCCAGCCAAATAATAATGTCTGCCTCATAAAATGTCTTTAAGAGTTCTAACTACACAAGAAAAAACTACTTCAAACGTTTACTGATATATTTGATAGATTTCAGAACTGTAGTTAAGATTTGATAGGTTTATGAACTATTGTTAAAATGTAGGTTGCTGATATTAAATAGAAAAGAGGAGATTTGACTTACAAAATCTTTAATAATAGATTGGCTAGTGGTCACTTTAGTTTATAAAACATCAAACTGGGATGGAGACCGAATTTTGTGTTTTCATGAAAACAGCATTTAGTTTTCTCCACAACCGTGAACAAGGCATTTACTCTCCCTGACTTTGTCTCACTAACATTTCAATGTTCAGTGTTTTTCTTTCACACACTTATTATAATTTTTAATATTTATCAATGCTTTTTAGTTCTTTATGTAAAAGTCTAAGAGGACGAAAGAATTAAAGAGTTTATACTCAGTGTCAAGTTATAAATTATGCATGGTTTGTCAAAAATCACGATATTAGTTCATTTTTGAAAAGTAAAGAGTGATTTGGCTTTTTAAGAAGAATAGCAATATCATGCTGGACAGTCTGATCCCAGTCAAGTTTACCTCAAGAATTGTGGAAACCGAATAACACATCTATGAGAACACTGTTTCCTTTAAACACATCTCTAAGGAAACGACTGTGCAATAACCTTAAATAATGTATTTTTGTAAGAGTCAGAAAGAATGAGAAACTATACTTATAGTTTTCTTTTCAATTTTCTCCAAAGTACTAGAGGATGTCAGTTCTCTGGTGCCTGGCACAACTGCAGGAAGTTCTCTGTCTGTCTCTCTGTCTCTCTGTGAGAAATTGAGCTGTGAGCTGCACCAAAGTCCTTCAATCTATGCTCTGCTATTTATCATTATTTTGCCTTTTACTTTGACAATTTGTTTCTTTATTTTGATTTTTTGGTGATTTTACATTTAGAAGTTTTATAAAGCATACTCTGTCAAAATCATGATCTTATTACTATTTCTGTGAACATTATAACTTGTAGTTTTATTTATTTAATTTTTCATGATATCTGATTCAGTCTTAAACAAGAAACCTTAGGGAAGTGAAGTATCTAGCATAGTCCTCCTGTTAGAGTTGAGTGAAATACTTAAAGTAATAAATGCATTGCGTATGTTCACACAACCAATTAGTAGAAGTCAGGTTCTCCTAATTTTATACTTACAAAACTTTTTACCACATCAATTTACATATTTCCAAAACACTTCTTTTTAAGCTTATTTCTAGAGGCACTTTTTTCATTCTTAATGAAGCTCCTCTCAAAGAATGTATTCTTCCAATGCCAAATTAATTCTCAATTTTACTCATTTATCTGCTGGATTTACTGAAAAGTTAGTATAGCTGAGCATTCCCTTCTTTACATTCCCATTTCTCTTTGTCTCTGAAATGTCTCCTTTCTAGATCACATAGGGAAATTCTCTTTTTTCTTAGAATTTGCTATCTGTTCACCCTCTGTCTACCCATAAATGTTATTGTCCACATCTGTACATTCCTTAGACTTCTCTTACTCTTTGTTTTTAGTTTCTCAATGTCCATCTCATTCATCCCAATTACCTTACTTGGGGGAGGTATCGAAGGATTTGGAGCAAGAGAACATCATGATTATTTTTATTTTTATTCAACACACATTTGCTGAAAACCTATCATGTGCCAGGCACTATTATAAATCTATGGGGGAAAAATATCTTGTCCAAACGTAGCTTGTATTCTAGTAGGAGAAGACAGACAATAAATATAGACAAAGATAAAACAGAGAAGGGGATAGAATGTGTCAGTTGTGGGTAGAATAATGTGTAGTAAAGTTCTCCAGAGGAATAGAACCATTAGACTGTACATACACAGAGACAGAGAAAGGGATCTGTTTCAAGGAATTGGTTGACGTGATTGTAGGGGCTGCCAAGTCAGAAATCTGCAAGGCAAGCTGGCAAGCTGAAAATTCCAACAAGAGTTGATGCTGCACTCTTGAGTCTCAAAATTTCTTTCTCTTCAAGGAACTCTAGTCTTTATTCTTATGGTCCTCAACTGATTAGATGAGGCCCATCCCCACTATGGAGGGTAATCTGTTTTCCTCAAAGTCTCCTGATTTAAATCTGAGTCACATCTAAAAACTACCTTCACAGCAACATCCTTACTGAGGTTTGATTAAAAACTGGGCTCCATAGCCTAGCCAGGTTGACATATAAAATTAATCATCACACATTGTAAATAACAAAATATCCAAAGGCCCTAATGAGGCCGGGACATCTGGATCAAGATGTGATTTCTGGGGGAAAAGCAATCAAGTCAAAGGAAACATGAGTGATTTCCTGTGGTGGGAGCACAGAGTGGAGAGAAGTTCAGAGGAGGGCTGATCCTGCACGACTTCACACCAGTGTATACTTTAGGCTTTTCTCTTAGTGAGATGGGAAGACTTGTGCACATGATCTGGCTTAGTTTTAAAATGATCCCTCTGGCTGATATGGTAATTACAGACTGTAGGGAAACAAGGGCATGCACAGGGAGCAACCTTAGAAGACACAGAAATAATCCAGGCTGGAGTCCATGGCAACTTGACACAAGTAGTAGGTCTGTGAGTGGTGAGAAGAGATGGGAGGCATGGGAAAGATGGTGTCTGAGGTCACTGTTGAGCTGCCAGACAAGACCTATACTGCCTACCCTGGAATTCTTATCAGCTGAGGGTTTTTATAACTTCTAGTTGAATGCCTTCCCAAATGGCAAAGAGCTGAGTGACTTAGCTTGCCAATGCACCATTACTCCAGAGCTTCCAGCTGACATTCCACAGCACACTGCTGTTTCATGATATACTGATCCCTTCATTCTCAGAGCATCCAGACAAGGCTCAGGGTGGCTGGAATCATTGACTTAGCTGTCTACATCTGCCAGAAACCTTGTCTGTGGCTCTGAGTCTCCCCCAGGTTACTAAAGGGAGCTATACAAGTAGTATCATTTGTGTGTGTGTGTGTATGCGCACACACCAACGTGAAAATGGGTGAGAAGCGCTGCACTATTGTGTAGAGTGAATCTCCCTTCCCCAGAGTTGTTGGCACATATTACCCACCATGCCTTTAATATTTATGTGCTGACTAATAGGTTATATTTATAGAGTGCTTGTCATATACCATGCACTGTTCCAAACATCTTACATGGATTATCGTGTAGAATTAAAAAGATATCTGTATTCAGTACAAAGCACAGCAAAGAAAAGTAACTTCCCCAAGATGTTTGCCAATAGAGTGTTGCTATAAAAGTAATTCTTTACCTCTCAGAGGCCAGACATGATCTTGAGTCTATTGCTCTTCCACAGCCCTGTTTCATGATGTGTTCAGTCTGCTCTCCATTTTCCCATCCTCTTTTTAGATCCTATCTGTCTGTTTTCCACCCTGTTCATTCCCCCTGCTTTCATTCTTGTCTTGTACCTTGTATGCATTTTTTTCTCAGCTTTCATGGAAAGCTTGTCATATGATGGGCGGATTAAACAGGAAAGAAGGAATGTAAGGGGTTGGAGGCATTAGCCCTAGTCAGTCAAAACCCCTTCTGGGTCGTAGGTTGGCCAATCACATTGCACCCACTATCACTTTCCAGACTCTGCTCCTCTTGGCCATATTAACCTTCGCTACACACTATGCAGAAATAACTCAAGCTTTTTCTTGGTTCAGAGTTATTTTGAAGACCTAAGTCTTTAGAAGATAGACATCATTTAGCAGAGATTTCTGTTTATTCTGTTTGGCTGAATTGTCTTAACATTTAAAGATCCTAAATTTATATTCTCTTTTTATAGAATTTGTAAAATTATAGGTGGACTTATACTACAAGCCATCCATGTGCACATGACATTAATCAAATATAACCAACAGGAATCTAGGAAATATACTAGCCACAGGCTCTGCAAATCAAGCAGTTCAATCATAGGAACATGTCAACATTTTTATCAGATAAACATTCCAACCACTACCATCTGTGCTATATTTTGTTATGTTTGCTATTTATGAATAGGTTTTTCTCACAGATAACTCTTGGAACTAAGATATATAAAACCATGTAGAAAGGGTTCCCATTTGAGTTGGGTTTCAACATATATGAAACAATCTAGGTATTATAGTCACTCTTTGCAGTATAACAGAGAAATCACAGCATGTGCCAGAAGTTTGTAGATTTCTGGGAATAATCGATGAAGGATCCCTTAAGAAATTTGGCCTTAGACTACAGATAAAAGTGGGAGTACGCTTTGATTTTTCTACAAAGTGCATATATTACCTATTCAAATAACTAACTTACCTTATATGCGTGTAATGAACTGCCTAAATACGTAAAGTGATTAATTAATGAATAAAGGTAGAGAGGTAAATAAGTTACAGAACTGAATAAGATTAAAAGTGAAAGGAAGGGAGCAACAAGGATAAGGATAAAAATCCTTTCATACTTTTATCAGAATATAAGCAAAAATACAGAAATGAAATAGTGGACAAGTATGTATAGGTTCAGAATAAAGTGACTTTGTACAGAAGGAAATACTGGGTCAGAGCACCATGGCCTTTAGATGAGCACTTAGTTCTGGGTGAGGAATTTGCAGCAGCCACTTCCTTCAGATCTGCCTCTAAGGAAGAATCTGCTATGATGAGTACATCTAGCTGACAGCCTCTAGCCACAGTGTCTTGGGGATCTATCACAGAGTTCAAGTCAAGGGCATCTTCCTTGGCAGCTTCTAGCCAATGACTGAGCACAGTGGAGTGGTTGGGATCTGGCCATTTCTGCCCAGTCTCTGTGCTGAATCTCCCACTGGGCTGCCCAGGACATTCTCTTCAATGCAACCCAGTCTCAACCTCTTTCTACTCCATTCTCTTTTCTCCATCTCCTTTCCCAAGTGTCAGACCTGCACCAACGTCTTAAGCCTCTTCACTAGTCCTGCCCCTTCTCTCCTCAGTCTTTCACAGGCATTCTCCAAAAAAAAAAAAGAAAAAAAAAACTCCACCATGTCTTTCCTGAAGGGAACAAACTGACACAGATTTCAAGACTCCTCCTCTCCACAAAATATCTCCTCTGACAAACCAAAATATTCTCCCAAGCCTTAAAATCCCTAATAATATGCAGGTATGTTATGAGAAGAGCTAGTAGCCATTTCCCTCTGAGGAAAAACTAATTCAATGATTAAAGTGGTATATAATACAAGTCAGTTGGGTAGGACTTAAGAGAGGTTAATTTAGTTGGTGACTAGCAAGGGCTGGTGTGCCTGTGAGTCCAACAATGGATTGAACTGAGTGGATTCATTGGCCAGAAGTTGACATAAGGAGAGAGTCAGGGTACCTTGGATAGGGGCAGCTCTGTCACACAGAAGACATTGCAAAAGAGAAGTTTGGAAGACTACTTTTCCAAAATCACAATTTTGCTTGATGCTCTACTGGGAAATGATTGAGATCAAGAAATCAGTACTGATAGTAATGTCCTAGTGTTGAAAATCTTTGGAAGCGATGGTTAAAAGTCCGGTTCTGATTTCAACTATCATGGACAGTGAGATGTATGCTGAGAATACTTATTAATATCTAAGGAATTTCATCTGTAGAGACAAAAGATATTTGGCGAATTTTGAGCTTGGAGATCATTCACTAGCATGAATATCAGACTCTAATTATTTTTCTTGAAAGATTTAGTATTCTGTTTTTATTTAACATTAATCTCCTCTCTCTAGTTTAATATGCCAAAAGGAAATCTACCATTTTCCTATTAATAGCTGTATATGCAGGTCATCAGAAATATATTCAATATTTAAGTCATATTTAAACCACTTGAAAATTTTCGAGGACTCTTGAAAAATAAATGACATCATATGCTTTTTTAATGCATTCTAACTTCAATAAAAATGTTATATCAATTTTATCAGTTGAAATGGTTTTATTTGAAAATATGTTTCTGATCATTAACATAAATTAAAACTGTATTAATCCAACCACTTTTAGGTTGCTATAAGAAGAGAAAGTTATTTCTCAAGATGAAAAGTTTTACATAAATCTCAAATAAGTACCATGACAGAAAGACCATTTTTAGATGACACTGAACAAGTGGCCTCAGAAAATTATTGACTAAATTTACACAGAGTAGTCATCTTAATGATTTTTTTTGACAATTACGAATAGAATTAAACTGACAGCCTTTAAAGTATCAAATTAAATAAAACGTTGACTTTCTTATGTTGCCTGAGACATTTAGGATAACTTTTCCATGCTGCTAAAGAATGATGGACACTACAGTAATTATAAATGTCAAGATAGTAAAGATAGCGTTCGAAGCAAGAATTATTATGTCTTTGTTTATGATGAGCATAGATATCTGCTGGTGCTCCTACTAATAATAAGCTGTGAGTTCCTTGCAGTGTAGAGGCCATGGAACATTGCTGTAACTTTTTAGCATACCCTTTGCTTCCAAGGAAATTCCCAGTAGCTTTTCTCTAACTATCTAGATTGGCCATCTATAAAAGAACGCATGAATTAGAAAACCAGAATGCAAAGGAGAAGAAAAGACAGAGAAATAATGAAGAAGATGACACCAACTCAAATGTTAAGGAAAAATCTAAGAAAATTTAAATTTCTCAAGGGATACCAGGACAAATTAGCCTTCGCAATAAATGTACGCGCTAATCCATATATATGTCACATTAGAGTGTGCATTAATGTCTATGGAGCTTATGAATTGACATTTTACACATATCTCACAGCAGTGTGTGTATATATATACATGTATATATATATATATACACCATAAGTATAATTTTAGTGGTAGAAAACTTTTAGAGTGATATGAAATCTGCTGTAAAATGTGAAATATAAAAATCAAACCTAAATATGCTATTGGATTTAATGAATTTCAGTCCAAGAAATTACTATCTTGGATAAAGGAGCATTTTAATTAATGTCTGTCTCTTGATATTGTCATTGGCTAATCTCCATATTGCATACCTGTGCAAAATAATTCTATATTAAGTAAGAATAAGAAAAAAAAAGATGCAAAATAATTCTATATTAAGTAAGAATAAGAAAAAAAAAGATATAAGTAAAAGTCCATATATGGAAAACATATGAAAATTAAAAATTAATCAGAAAAGCCATATTTTTATTTAGTATTAACTCTTAAATTCCATTGGTTTTATAGAATTAGAGCAATGTATAAGTGAAAAAGCTAATTAATTCCCTTGACAAAAAAGAATATGGAAAATGCATCTGTCGCATTTAATTTGTTTTCTTACAGCAAGTATTGGTAATCTGAGAATAAACAAGATAAAACAAAATTGTGTTTTCCCTTACACATGAATTTTACCATTGCCCTACTTCAAATACCATTTTCATCTATGTAGTCCTCATCTCAAGAATATATAATAAAAAATAAATCATCATAGGGGGCTGGCCCCGTGGCCGAGTGGTTGGGTTCGCGTGCTCCGCTGCAGGCAGCCCAGTGTTTCGTTGGTTCGAATCCTGGGCACGGATATGGCACTGCTCGTCGAGCCACGCTGAGGCGGTGTCCCACATGCCACAACTAAAAGGACCCACAACAAAGAATATACAACTATGTACCAGGGGGCCTTGGGGAGAAAAAGGAAAAAAATAAAATCTTTAAAAAAAAAAATCATCATAGTGCCAAATGCGAGTTAAGAGCTTCTAAAATACGTTCCCACATTTTCTTCCAAACACTTTCTACCACTCACCCACTTTGCTGATTTACCCTTTCACAACTCTGCTCATTCTGAGCTAGTTCAAGAATAACTTCGAATCTACATCCACAAATACTCATTCATCCAAACTCCACCTCTGATCATTGATTCAGCAGCAGTTCATAGCACTGGCTTTCTGTGCTAACCATTTGAATTTCTTTTCTTGTTTTTACTTATTATACTTTCAATCCATACGTGCCTATATGAGAAATTTTGGAACATTCAGAAAATGTTGAAAAGTGGATAAGCAAAAAGAAGACAACTGAATCAATTACAATTCCAACGCCCAAAAATAGCATAATTCTCATGGATTATAAGCTTCTAGTATTTTCAGTTGTAGCTGAGTATTTTCTAATTTAAAATGAGTTTCAGTGGCAAATAAATTGAAATACACTTAACCAACCATAGTTACTGTGCTTTCTTTACTAAAAAACTCAGTGTTGCTCTGGTATCTGAAAGAAAATTCTATCTAGTATCTCCATTCTTATATCAAAACTCCTCCTATCTTGTTTTTGGTTTAGTTTAGTTTAACTTTTTATCATCTTATAGGACTATACACAAATATTTATTTTAGAACTAATACTTTAAAATATCATGAGAATTCTTATTACTAATGTAACCTCTAGACTAGTAGTTGAAAAAAATATGTATTGAAGACTCAACAGGCAGTACTGGCACTTGAAATAAAAAGAAATATTCAGAACATGAGTTCAAAGATGAAAGCAAATTATTTGTATGTAATGCTATCTGTCCTGGCAAAAAAGGCAAACCACAAAGAAAGTTTTTGGATGGTACTGTTTCCTATTATACCAAAACTTGGTAAAAGATGGCACAGCTTCCAAATTTATTGTGAAAATTGAAGTAGATCCAGGGTATATGTTGTGGTTCTACTTTTAGTGAAGAGGATGAACTTATATGATTTCTTTTCTGCTATATAATTTTTAAGTTCTTAGGAAAGAACCAATGTTGCTTAATTTCTTGGTGTTTTCATGATTTCATGTGAATAAAAATAAAGCTGAATTGATCCCCTGATATACAAATTCCAGAAATGTGCTCTTAATTGTGACAATGGCCAGCTCTTCTGTTATTAAAAATAAACAAGTGAATTATTCCTGATAATTGTAGAGTGAACTCGGGCTCAATATATAGAGCAAATATGTCTAACTCTTCCTTTGACCATATTTAGCATTTACAATGAATCTAATTCTGTACTCCTTATTATTTCTTATCTTTGTTTACATATTTGCATGTTGTGTGATACACGATTGGAATAAAATCTACCGAATTTTTATAATGTACCCGCTTTATTAAATGCTTAGTATAATTTTCAAAAGGATCAATTGATATTCTTCCCTTTTCATTAGCTTTTTTATAATTTCAACAGTAATTAATTTATCAAAATAAATTAGGAGAGCTAAGGAAAGAGCAAAGAAAAAATTATAGGCTATCTTTCACAGCCTCTCTCTCTCTGTATAGATGTGTATCTATGTGCATATATACCTTTATTAATATAAGATGGAATTTTAAATCCAGCGTTAAATTGCTTACAGATTTAAACCATTATATTTGCATCATATATCTTCCATCTCAAGAAAAAATTTTGTTCTCTTTTACTCACATTCAGTTTGTGTTTTTTAAAATTCATTCTTTATTTTAATATTGTCTTGGACAACCTAATTGGGAAGCTAAATTTTCAACAGGTGTAATGAAATGTAGTCCGACCAAAAAGTGAATTTGTGCTTAATGGAAAAATATTTTAAAGTTCTTAATTTGTGCTATTTTCATTTGTATAATGTGAGCATATAGTTCTATGTCATTTTATCTATCACATGAGAGAATCTGTGTAAGCAACAGCCCACTGCAACTAAAATACAGAATTATTACATCACCACAGAGACCTGCCTCATGCTACCCATTTATAGTCACATTCACCCCTCTCCCCTTGACTATCTCTAATTCCTAACAACCGCTCATTTCTTCTCTTGCTCTGTGGTTTTCTCATTTGAGAATGTTGTCATTGGAATCATACAATAGCTAACATTTTGAAATCAGCCTTTTCTGCTTAACTCACCCTAATGCCCTTGCGATCCATCCAAATTGTTGTGTGTATTAATAATCCATTCCTTTTCATTGCTGCATAAAATTACATGGTATGGATGTAGCACAGTTTGTTTAGCCATTTACAAACTGAGGGACAGTTTAGTTGTTTCCAGTTTCTGACAGTTTCAAATAAAGATGCTATGAACAGTTAGGTACAGGTTTTCCTGTGAACAAACATTTTCCTTTCTTTTGAACAAATATCCAAAAGTAAAACTGCTGGGCTGTATGGTAAGTAAATATTCAGTTTTTCAAAGTAACTGCCAAGCTATTATTCAGAACACTTGTAACATTTTACATCCCCTCTTGCAGTGTATGAGAAATCCAAGTTCTCTGCATCTTGCCAGCAATTGATATTGCCACATTTTCTGTGTTTTCTGATAGAGGTGCACTGCCATAACTTATTGTTTTATTCTGTTTGGGGCTATAACTTATAACCTACGTATATAATTATGTATGAAGTGAATTTCTTATAGACAGTATATATTTGAGTCATTTATTTTGTGTACTCTGTAAATCTCTATCTTTTAATTTCTGTATCTAGAAGAACTGCACTTAGCATAATTATTGATATGTTATCAATATTACTGATATCAAATTATTGACATGTTATTGATATGTTTAAATGTGGCATTTTATTTCCTGTCTGCTCTATTTTTTCATTTCTCTGTTTTCTCTTTCCTGTGAGTTACTTAGATAATTTTTACAATTCTAGTTTGACTAATTGCAGTGCTTTGGAGTATATCTCTTCGTACAGAATTTTTTTTAAGTGGTTGCTTTGACTATTACATGATATCTACATAACAAGGTCTACAGGTATAGACATTTTACTAGTTCAAGGGAAGCATATGGCTCTTACCTCCCTTCACTTTACCCCCCCTCCATTTATAATACAAAGCTTAAATATTTCCTCTACATATATTGAGAACCACATTAGAAAGCATTACATCTTTTGCTCTAACCATCAAACATTTAGAAAACTCAAGATAAGAAGGAAAGTCTATTGTATTTACCCATATTTCTGCTCATATTATTTTCTTTATTCTTTCCTGATGGTCCAAGATTCCTTTCTTTCTCATCTCATTTGTATTTAGAGAACTTCCTTTAGCCGTTCATTTGGATAAGGATGATAGTAACAAATTCCCTTAGTTTTTCTTTATCTGAGAATGTTTTGATTCTCTCTCAGTCATGAAGGACAGTTTCACTGGATAGAGCATTCTGGAATGAAAGTTTTTTTCTTTCAGATAGTTCCTTCTGACATATTTCTAAGGAGAAATCACCATAGAGTGATACAGCTACAAGCCAAGAAACAGCAAAACTCAGTGGCTGCCACTGGAAGCTAGGAAGAGGAAGCTAGGAAGAAATTCTACCCAGAGTCCAATTGGGAGTATGACCATGTGACTCCTTGATGCATCATTACTCATTACTGTCAAATCATGGTGGAAGTGATATATCTCCACTTGACCTCTGCTGCCCACACAGACGACAACTACAGCTAGGAGGCTATGAAGTCTTGGCTGACATCACTTGCTGTAAGGGGAAGGGGTGTCTCACTACTTTTCCCACACAGCCTCTGCTGACTCAGTGGGAGGGTGTGGCTTTGTTATTGCAGAACTGTAGTGAAAGGACTGACCTTCCCCCCAGGCTTCCTCTGACACCACCTCAGCTTAAGGAAAAGGGATGCCTCATTATCACCGGGTAGGAGTGGTAGTCCGGGCTCCCCAGATGGTCTCCACCGACACCATAGGGTGGGAATGGAGGCTCATTAATGCCTATCAGAGATGAAAGTCCAAATGCCTACTCCACCTTCTCTGACCTCACTCCAGAAGAGGGGTTGGCATCTCATTACAGCCAGGCAACAGAAGTAGTCTAGCTTTCATATTCTGTCTTGCTAACAGTGTGGGAGTAAGGCCACCGTTTTCTTCTGTATATGGCTAAACTAGAAGGATCATTGCCTAAATCCAGTTAGGTTGACCATTACCTCATCTTTTGGATAAGAGAGAAAGCTTTCCTTGGAGATTTTTGTTTATTCAAGCCTGTTGGTGCTTCCAGGTTGCTTGCTTCTCTAATATGTAAGGCAAAAGAAAATCCAAGGTTTCTAGCCAGTCTGTCTTCTTTTTTCCATCTATCAGAGGGTGGGTTTTTTTTAATGCTTGTTACATATATAATGTCTAGGGTTGTTAATTGTCCTTAGCAGGAGGAAAATGAAAACATACATTCCATTTATCATTCTGGGAGTAGAAGTCTCTCATTGAGTTCTATGGTTGGAATTCTAGCAATAGTCTTTGTTATATGTTTATAATAATTGAATTAATCTGGCTTTAGTTACACTAGAGATGATATAACTACTTGTAATATGGCACACCCATTCTGTGAATTTCACATCATTTATGGCAGGTTTAAGTTACTTAAAAAAATAGTTTCATTTACTTGCGCCCTATCTTCCTCTCTACAGTAACCTAAATTCTTTGTCCTTCATGGTTATTATTTTCACCTTAATTCTATTTATGTATTTATCTCTTAACTCTACCCTCTGGAATAACTTCTCAAATTTGTCATTTATAATATCAAGCACATCAATTGTTGACTTTATTTCTGGCATTACATGTTAAATTTATTTATAATTCTTCCTCATTCCTTTTATTTCCCTGTTATCACGTAATTTCATTGCTGTTTTTCTCATATTTTCATAGTTGCTTTTTTTTAACATTCTGTTAAGAATTTTGTAGATATTTCTGACATTTTCTTTCAGATGTTCCTGTACTTATTCATTTGAAGAGGTATATTTTAAATTCAAGATGATTTAAAAATCTTTTTACTGTAAATTACTTTTAATAAATCTTATGTTGATGTTTCCCTCTTAACTTAAATGAGGCAAGATGAGTCAAATACCATACTTGACAATGGGCACCATGGTGGGTTTCCATTGCCCATTTTCCATGTTCTGTTGAAATCTTTAAATACTCTTCTTCAGTCTAAAACTGGAATTCAGTGCATGGCTAATTCTCAGTATGTGGGATACTGTGATTCTTCTCAGAAGAGGAGATATCTTCCCTTATCCTCTGCATTAGTCTGCTCAGACTGCCATAACAAAATACTATAGACTGGGTGGCATAAACAACAGAAATTTATTTTCTCACAATTCTGGAGGTTAGAAATCCAGAATCAAGGTGCCAGCAGAGTTGGTATCTATTGAGGCCTCCCTTCCTGTCTTGTAGATGACCACATTCTCGCCATGTCCTCACATTGCCTCTTCTCTGCGCGCACAGGGAGGGAGAGAGATCTCTGGTGTCTCTTCCTTTCCTTATAAGGACACCAGTCCTATCAGATTAGGGCCCCCTCTTATGATTTCATTTATCTTTAATTACTTTAAAGGTCCTATTTCCATGTACAGTCACATCGGAAGTTAGGACTTTAATATATGAATGGGTGTGGGGGGCATGATTCAGTCCATAACATCCTCCTATCTGGTTTCATATTCTAATTTTACAAATCACATGAGAACAATCATTCCCAAAGTACATTTCTCCCAGGGTTCTTCTCTCCACCTTCACCTTGGGTGCTTTTTAGGGGGATTGTATCTCCCATGAAGCAAAAAAAGTGCCCTTTCCATCTACTCCACTCCCGCAATACACATGCACACACAACTTCCTTCTTAGTTGCTCACTGGTAGTTTCTGCATAAGATGGTGATTGGGGAACAAAAGGATCGCTTCTTTGGATTCCTCAGAAAGCAAGTTACACAGGTTAGAGAATAGCTTTCCAGTTTTCTGTCAAACTCTGGTTTCTGAGGCATGAGATAGATTCAATACCTATACATCTTTCATGTTATGTTATTTTTCAGTGGTTTCTCCTTCATGAAGAAAATCTGGGTGTCCTGAGGGAAAGCTACATTGATTTCCTTCAATTGAACATTGTTTCCTAAGTAATTATTTGAGCACTCTCTCCCAAGCCCTCCACAAGTTTCTCTTTCCTAGTTTTATATCCTGGTGTTCGTTTTCATCCTTGGAAGTTGGGAAAGACTGTGTCAAGTGCGCTCACACACATGCCATTCAAAAGCAGATATTGGAAAAAGGATTTTAACTGTGGAATATTTCAACCACGCAATGTTAGAATTTCACCTGACTGCTAACATAATCACTATCCATATTATAAGCCTTTATTGCACATATTTTCACTCTAGAATTATAGTAGGCAGAAAATAAGACCGCATGATCTCCCTGGATTCAAAAATCTTGTTTTAGAAATAAGACAGATAGGCCAGAAGCAATTAAAAAGAAGAAAATACACAGGGGATGGCTGTATGTTGCCACAGGAAGGCTGAAGAAACACATCAGAGCACGTTCCAGCTTAATCTACGGAATCTTTTGGCAGAAGTGTGCCTTAAGCTATTTGGTTTTTCTCCGCACAATGTTTTTCCTGCCAGGTAGTAGCTGTTTAATTGTGTTGGTAGAAAATTTGCTGTCCTTCTGCAGACTTTTGCAACAATTCTCTTCATCTTCCAGAGACCTAGGAAAATGCTGCACCATAGAGAAGAGGCCTATATTGCACCATGACAGAAACAACTGAGCATTTGCTTTTAGTTCTATCTATTGTTATTGTACATTTCGTAATCCCTCAGACCAGGTGGAGTGGGAAGTAGAATTGTTGGGCCATCTCAAATAATTATGCCCAGTGATCAGCCTGCCCACCCTCATGATGACCTTAAAAGAAATGATTTCTCACATTTAGGGCCCCAGATTCTTCCAAGTACCCTTGCAAAAGCAAAATGAGGCATAAAAACAAAATCGGTTTTCTTCGTAGGTTTTTAAACACAAATAATTTGAATTAAATCCTTTGAGTGAATAAATAATAGTCATGAATGTTTAATGTGAGGGTATAAATATAAAAGAAGTAGCAGGGTGTAACTTCTGAGGATCGACAATTTAACAATCTTATTATATGTTGGCAATTTAGAGATGTAGGCCAATTATGTATTCTTCAATTATGGTACGTATCGGCAATTTTAAGAGAATGAGAAATGTTTACAGATATTTATCTGCTTGCTATATTTAATTTTAAATACAGAATCTTGTTTCAATATTCTCAAATTAATAATGTGATATGATACATTACCTTTTAAATTAGTTATGTAACTAAAGTATTACAAATATTAAACAATGAAATCGCTTTCAAAATTGGTATCAAATTAAACAAATTGAGACAAATATAAGTGGCATAATAGCTGAATGTAATCACAAAACTTAGGTACACAACTTCCAATAGGGAAGGCTACTGTGTAAAAGAGTCATCTATTTAGAGTAGAGAAAATATATTGCTCTAAAATTAGGACAACCACTGTCCTTGGGATTTCAAAATAATGCTTGAAGGGATTTGCCTACTTAAATAAAAAGGAAAAGTTAAACATTAAGCACCAGTGCCTTCTAACGTTACTGATCTCTGAGCTCTCCTGGCATTCATAAACCATGATAGAAAATTCATTTCATGCTTGTCTGCTCTGATAAAACTCATGACTGAATTGTTTAAAAATGCTTAAAACAGGGAATGATTATAGGAAGGCCCCAAAGTATGGGGCACATTGGAAGAAAAATAGTCCAATGAGCAACAGTAATGCTAGTCTAGCTTCCTTTGTCAATGTGGCTAGAACACTGTTAGATTTGAACACAGCAGATAGTTTGCCTAAACAAATTAAGGATCCAACATGAAAATCATAGTATTAAGAAAATACTTACAAATACGCATGTGCAAAAGTACATTTAAAAAATGAACCAGCAAATGTTAGATTTCACCAATGCTAGTTCTCTCCTCCGTGTTCCCCAGTGACTGATAATAACATTCTTCTCTAGGATCCAAATCCTGTCTATGCACAAATTTAAGGATGAAAAAATATTCTCAGGTTACTTACTGTACTGTTTCTGTGTGTATCTCTTTTTAAAGACTGTTGTTTCCATCCTGGGGGATCTTAGATGTAAATTAAACCTGTAGTTTTGAGAGTAACAGGCTCCTGGAGGAATTGACTTCCATAATATTCTTTCCTGATTTTTCCTTCATAATTTTCTAAACACATTTTAACATTTTCCAGCTTGAATTCTTCTTCCACTAACCTTTTAAATGTGAATCTTCTTCATTGTTCTTTTTCTGAACTTTTATTCTTCTTATTCTGTACTTACGTCTTTATCTGAGAGCTGTAAGTTAATAATTCCATCTTTCTACCTAGGACATATTTTTCTTCTCAAGTTCCACAATACAAACTGACTACGGGGCATCCCCACTCTTAACCTCAAAATGTCAAAAAGTTAAAATCACTGTTTCTATTCCACCCTGAAACACTTTTTTGTTCATTCTTAATTATAATAGGTAGAAACACCATCTTCACAGTCATTCAAGCCAAAATAATTGGAAGTTTAAATTTTACAAAAATTGTCCCTCATAACTGGCTTCAAGTTAGTTATGAAGATTGGTCTTATACCCTCCTCACAATATTTGAAATTATTCATCTATTTTTCCATCACCACGGTCAGTGTGTTCATTGATAATTTCGTTAGTTGCCTTGGAATTTCTACAATGGCATATCAATAGGTTTCCCTAATGCTAAGCGTTGCCCCTTTAATTCCATTCTTCAAATTGTAGCCCACTTCACTTTCTGAAGTGAAATTTGATTAAATCACTTCTCTGTTTAAAGACCTTAATTGCTGCCCAGGTACTTTTGGGATTAAGTTCAAATATATTAAGACAACGTCTAATATCTTACAGGACCTGGTTCAAACCTTTCTTCCAAGTCTCACCACCCATTGCTTCTCCTTTTTCTCCCTCTTTCCTTGTTAACAATTTTACTACTTGCTTTATTCATAATACAGAACTATGTGTTTTCTTTTGGGTCTTTTCTGGACATTCTCCTCTATAAACCAAAATATGCCAGTTTCTGCTGTCACAATCGTCTACTTAGAATACAATATTGGAAGTATAAATTTTCATATCTGTATTACTCACTCCAAGAGCATCTTGAGCGTGGGAATGCTTATCTCTGAATTCCTATCTCTTATAGCAATGCTTGACATAGTGTAGGTTCTCAGTAAATGTCTGTTGAATCAGTTAATTAAGAAAATAAAGATACACTATCCAGTGACGTAGGCACTTGAGAAAAGTCTTTTTTTTTCTTTTGAGGAAGATTAGCCCTGAGCTAACATCCACCACTAATCCTATTTTTGTGGAGGAAGACTGGCCCTGAGCTAACATCTGTGCTCATCTTCCTCTTCTTTACATGTGGGAGGCCCACCACAGCATGGCTTAACAAGCACTGCATAGGTCCATGCCTAGGATCTGAACCCACAAACCCCAGGCCACTGAAGTGGAATGTGCAAACTTAACTGCTAAACCACCAGGCCAGTCCCAAGAAAGTCTTTTAATCAGAGAGTTTGCTATTGCTACTCTTTTGGAGATCTCACTATACAATGAGGTCTGACTTGAAGTTGATTGCCTCCATGTTGTCTTTCCCATTGACTACTTGGTGTTATCCAGACACTTCAATGAGCACAGACACCTCTAATGACTTTAAGAACAGATTTGCAACCTTGAAAATTATAGTAGTAAAAGCAACCTAAAAGATTCTTAGACAAAATAAAAGATTTTAATTTCTTAAGAGCAGTTAAATCAAAAAGATACAAATTAGTATTATCTATCAAATAAAGTTGATAAGTTATTAGGTGCAGGCAAGTAACTACTGAAGAACTGAATTTGAAGTGTTTTGTAGCTTTTCACTTAATTTTCCCAAAACAAGTCAGGTAATAAATGTCTTAGTCTTTTCCCATTCTTGTGCAAGTGAATTTAATCATTTTTTTCTTACACAATATACCCTTTGACCCCTGAATTCAATTAGAGTTAATAGCTCCATTGTCTTTTAGTTTCTTGGGCTAGGCCTATAATAAGAAAATATTTAATCTATAATTACAGATATTGAAAGAAATTAAAATACTACTTAAAGAAATTCAATTGACAATTTTGGTCTCTAAGTGGCTCAGGTCAATGACCTTTAAAATTTTTGACTGCTACCCTCAGTACAAAATTATTTCCTTTGTCATAAGCCAGTACACTCACAACCATAAAATTAATAAGATTCACAAAAGTATATTTAGTCATTTTATATGAGTTTTAAGAAAATACTGATGATTAACCATGAAATTGATTTCATGAGCCAATAATAGATTGGACTTTGAAGTACATAAAAATAACCTTATGTAATTGCATTGATAGTAGTAGAGGCCATATATTTATTTTCTCACCGTTTTCCACATGGAAAGTGAGTAAAATCATAAAGCTCTACTAAAATATATAGCATTATATTGCCAGTTGTATATAATCAAGATATTTTATTCCAATAACCAGCTGCTTTGATGCATTGGGCTAGAGGCCAGTCTTGGCAAGATGGTTGGACAAAGCCACTGACTATATGGACTCATACCCTTGGCCTATTGGGATGAACAAGCCCATGTGGCTCTGCTCCATGAATAGTAAATATTTATTTTATATATAATTGTTTTTTCCTGACATACCCTTTAGTGACTTTTGCCTCAGTGGGTATCCTTTCTTTGGGGTTAGGTTAGGGGTCCATGGTGGCCTAGAGTTAGTATAAAGTTTAATTGTATCCTGTAACTGTTAGAAGAGAAGATGTGCATTAGCATGCATTGTTATCAAATGATTCATTTTATAACCCTGATGGCTCTTGTTTTCATTGTAATAATGCTTCGCTTACATTTCGCAGAATCAATTGACCAGAGTCTTAATTCTCTCCTGGAGGTTACCTTGATAATACTTGTCTTTCTCCCAGAAGCATAAATCAGTTGTCTTCAAACTTTCTTGACTGCTATCCACAATATGAAATAATCTGCCTCCTCCTCTACCCCTAGTTGCTCCTGTTAAAGGGGCTTGTAGGATTGTGACAGTTTAACCTATAGAATAGGAACCTGGGAATCCATGTAGAAGCAAGAAGACTTTGGTCCATCCTACATTCTTCTTCCTCCAACTATTGAGGCAATTTTCTATTGTGTGCTCTCTCATACTTAAGTAAGGGGACCAAAAAATGGTAGGTCAACTATGCCATGACTGTATTTTACTCCCTATATGCCTAGTTGGGGTAAATAGTAGAATTCCCAGGGACAACTTGATAGTTGCACTAATTGCATACTACTTTCCAAGGTAAGCATGTACACGTGTTGTCACATGCTTCTAGTATCAGTATTTTGGCTCGATATGAGTCTGTCTGCTTTTTTAGGACTTTATTTTTTTTAGAGAAGTTTTAGGTTCACAGAAAACCTCAGAGGAAGGTACAGAGATTTCCCATATACTCCCTGCCCTCACACATGCTTAGCCTCCCCCATTATCAATATCTCCCACCAGAGTGGTACATTTATTACAATTGATGAACGTACATTGACATATCATAATCCCCAAGGTCCATACTTTACATTATGGTTCACTCTTGCATTTGTACATTCTATGAGTTTGACAAAATGCATACTGGCGTGTATTTGTCATTGTAGTATTATATAGTGTATTTTCACTACCCTAAAAATCCTCTGCATTCTGCCTTTTCATCCCTCCTCCTGTCAACCCCTGTCAACCACTGATCATTTTACTGTCTTCATACTTTTGCCTGTTTTACAATTTCATATATTTGGAATCATACACTATGTAGCTTTTTTAGATTGGCTTCTTTTCCTTAGTAATATGCATTCATGTTTCCTCCGTGTCTTTTCATGGCTTGATAGCTCATTTCTTTTTAGTACTTAATTACATTGTCTGAATGTACCACGTTTACTTTGTCCATTCGTCTATAGAAAGACATCTTGATTGCTTCCAAGTTCTGGCAATTGTTAACAAAGCTGCTATAAACATCCTTTTGTGGAGGTTTTTGTGTGGGCATAAGTTTTCAACTCTTTTGGGTAATTATCAAGGAGCATGATTGCTGGATCCCACATAAGAGTTTGTTAAATTTTGTAAGAACCAGCTAAGTTTTGTAAGAACCAGCCAAACTATGTCCTAAATTGGCTGTGCCATTTTGCATTCCCACCAGCAATGGATGAGAATTCCTGTTGCTCTACATCTTTGCCAACGTTTGGTGTTGTCAGCGTTTTGGAATTTGGCCATTTTAATAGATATATAGTGGCATTTCACTGTTGTTTTTTTTTAATGGTCATCATTAGGCCTTTATAAAAAGTTATTATTATTATTTAATGTAGTTACGTTTTTTAATGCTTTTTTTGGTGAGGAAGATTGGCCCTGAGCTAATATCTATTGCCAATCCCCTTCCTTTTTTTTCTTCCCAAAGCCCTGGTACCTAGTTGTATATTCTAATTATAAGTTATTCTAGTTCTTCTATGTGGGATGCCACCACAGCATGGCCTGATCAGTGGTGTGTAGGTCTGCACCCAGGATCCAAACCGGCAAACCCCAGGCTGCCAAATCAGAGCACACAAACTTAACCACTAGGCCATGGAGCTGGCCCCTGACTGTTGTTTTCATTTACATTCCCCTGATGACATACAATGTAGAGCATCTTTTCATGTACTTATTTGCCTTCTGTATATCTTCTTTGCCAAGGTGTCTGTTAAGGTCTTCGGCCCATCTTTTAATTGGGTTTTTTGTTTTATTGTTGACTTTTAAGAGCTCTTTGTATATTTTAGATAACAGTCTTTAATCAGATGTGTCTTTTGCAAATATTTTCTCCCAGTCTCCAGGTTGTTTTCTCATTCTCCCAATATAGTCACTTCTGTCTTAAAACAAAATTTCCCCACAGTCTCCAATAGTCCTTCCCATTTTTTCTATTGCATTAGGATGGGAAAATACAGCCTGATTTTAGTGACCAACACATACTTGTCAAATTGGACATTGTTAAATAATTGCAAGAACTTGGAAAGAACTCTCTCTGATAGAGTGACATTTCCAGATACAATTAGGAACAGATAAAATTCCAGCTTGAACTATGATGGCAGAGGAGAGGCCCCTCTTCCTTAGCTTTAACTTCGTGATGCATCCTTTCTTTGTTTCTGAAGGAGCATATTTGAATTTGGACTAATCTCTTTTAGACACAGAGTTTTTACAAGGAAGGTGGTCTATGGTAGGACTCTAACGACGTGAACTCTAGGGGTGTACCTATGAATATATGTAGATATAGGTCAAGAAAGTCTTCAAGGAAAGTGATGCGAGCTCTGAGAGTTAGAAATCGCCTGTGAATACCATAATGGAAAGGCCAATTGTCAAAAATGGCTTTGGCTACAGAGGGTCACTCTCTGTAAAATAAGAAAAAACATATTGAGGCTCCAGAGGATTATCTAAAAGGTATGGATCTGAACTATCTAAGAGCTTAGTCTCTTGTTCTGAATGTGCCTATGGAAATAACCTCACTTATTTAATTTCCTTCTCCAGATTCCAGTGAGTAACCCATGTTTATCTTATAAACTTCTCTTTCTTCATTGCAGCCCTTCAGTCTTCCCAATGCTCCCCTTGAGGTCCAAGAGGCTAATGATGACATAAAGCACTTGCCTGTTATAATACTCCAAATACTTTTCTTCCCCCTCACCCCCAGGGAACAGGAAGAAAGGTGTTATGACCAATAATATCCTTTCTTCCACCTCAAGTCAAGGATTCCTTGACTCTAATGAATATTGTTATGCAAAGCTCCTTGTTTCTAGGTTTCTCATCTAATCCTCTTGACTTCGTTTGGGTTATGTCTGTAACAAGGAGACCCCAATCCATTTCAATCAGATTTCAAATATTTTTCAGTTAAAATTCTCTGCTTTGTCAGTTGTGGGCTGCATTAGGCTGAAAGCCTGCACTGGGCTGGGATCACAAGGATGTGGTCGTAATCTAATCCATTTAGCATGAATTCAGTGCATGAGAACTTCAGCCTCGGAGTCAGTGGTGAGCAGGGATGGACAGGGGAGAAGCTGAGCTTCTCTGGGAGACGTTCTGTGGACTCCTTGCAGATTTCCCTGCTGCTAACATCTGTTGCAGCTTTTTGTTGTTGGGCATCTTTGCTAGGACTAGCTACTAGTTGAATTTCATCTAACAGAACAGCAAAAACTTCTTTCTGCTAATGTCACCTCATCCCTAGTGGGACAATCTTTTGGATAGTAGCTCTTTTCTTTTTTTTTGAGGAAGGTGAGCCCTGAGCTAACTGCTGCCAATCCTCCTCTTTTTTGCTGAGGAAGACTGGCCCTGAGCTAATATCCGTGCCCATCTTCCCCTACTTTATGTGTGGGACACCTACCACAGCATGGCTTGCCAAGCAGTGCCATGTCCACACCCGGGATCTGGATCCGTGAACCCCAGGCCGCAGAAGCAGAACGTGCGCACCCAACCGCTGTGCCACCGGGCCATACCTGGATAGTAGCTCTTTTAAAATCACACACAGGATGGTTTCTTCCCCATGTAGTCCACATCTGAATCACAAGAAACCACACACATTGTTCTGTCTTCATGGGCTGTGCTCTCCCTCCCAATATATTCCACTGTATTTGCTCGCCACAAAATAAGCAACAACAGCCACAATCTTTTAAAATTTTCTAGGTATGGGTTACAACAGAAATCAGTGTGTTCCAAACTTCTGGGGATTTACTTATACTTTTTGTGTTACCTTTAAAGCCCCTCTGGCTTGAGTAGATGTGAGGGAGAGGAATTCCCTGTCCACTCTCTCAGAGGGTGGATTGGGGAAATGCTACAGCCCTCGAATAGCATTCTCCAAAGGCACTTCTTAATTTCTGAACTCCCTGACTGAAATCTTAACCTTTATTCGTATTGTCTGAAGACAGTTGATTAGTGAGCATCATAAATTGATTTTTACAACTTCCTCTGTAACATTTATAACGCTTTAGTCCCTCATTTTGAAATCTGGGAGAGTTGATGCCTATTGTTGTGGATCCTCCACCAGAAATAAGAAGAAAGAGACCAATTTAATGTTCTATTGGATAGTCCTAAGCTATATGTCTAAACTCCCCTTCACTTAGGGAAAAATTTGAGCTCACAAGGACAAATGGCCATATGAGACTGAAGTTGGAGCAACGTGTTCCCACTGAAGTGGAAAAGTTTGAGATGAAAGACTGAAAAGTGAGGAAAGTTCAATGTTTTGGTATTAGGGCAATGAGATGTTCACCTATTCATATGACAATAATTTTATAATGTTTTATATGGAATGAGTTAGAGAATCAGTCTTTCATTTAGTATGGCTGATCTAAATTTGTTTATTATTATTGACAATTGAGATGCCTAATGCTTACAATACTATTTGTGGTACTGCTACAGTTTTGTGCCATACAAATACAAAGATTCATGGAAATTTTATTTTTATGGTATATTTTTAAATTGTATATGCTATATTATTTAGTATATGCTATTAGGAGGTAACTTCTGTTTTGATTAGGTGTCAATTACAACCAAATACTCCATATATAAATACTCCTGCATGACCATTGGAAGAATTTTCCACAGACTAGTTTTCAGCTCCATGTATTTCAGACCTTATTTCTCCTTCACCATGCACAGACTTCAGTGGTTCATACCTTAGGACACAATTAAGGCACAAAGTAATGTCTGAGTCCACCTCTTTTTGTCATAATACTAGGTGAATTGGCACAATGGGAGACAGTAGATTTCCTGGTAACCATTTCTACACTGCAACAACTAAAAATAACTTAACTGGATGTGGAAGTGACTGTGAAGGACATCACTATATCCCACTGAATCCAGATTAAATAGATCTCCAACTAACCGCCTCTTATTTGGATATCAGATATTGCCCATGGCCACTCCAACAGCATCTGAAGGAAAGTGTGATGCTGGAAGTTGCATGGAGCGAAGCACTGGCCTTTACAAATTACAGTAAAATATTTTAATCTTGCAAGTTTTCAGGAACATATGACCTTAGGAACACATTGGAGGCCAATGTTAACTTAGAAATGAAGCAGTGCACATCATGGCTCCTAAAGCTAAATTGTTCATTAGTTTCACAGAAAATTTGTTGGTAAAATGTAATAAAAACATCAAAACAAAATTTCATAATACTTTGCTTAAAATGGTTTGCTGATGCCAGCTTATTAGCTGAGGAGTAAGAAAATGATCATGATTCTTCAAGCCCACAGATTCATCCTTGTGTGGGCAAAGCTGAATTTGTTCAAAGAGCACACAAATAGAGCTTGTAAGTTTTTATCATGTTATTACCCTTTATTATTTTGTTTATTAATTTGTTACCAAAATGATTTGTCCACAAAAAATTGTTACAATTTACGTTTATCTTATGGTTTGAAAGAAAAAAGTTAAAATCATTTAATAATTATTGATCACAAGTTATTTTTAGAAAAAAACTCCACATATTGCTATTACCAAGTCTCCTATTCAAAATTAATCTCTATTTTTGGAGGGACGTTATATTCAGAGAATGTTCCTTCCATTTTATACTGTAGACCTGCGAAGACACAGAGGATATAGAGGAGGAAAGATAATCAATAATTTCTGGAACACTACCAAGCCACTCTAGTACAAAGTAAAGGTATGTCTGTGTCATCCACAAAAGTCTTTTCTCTATCAAGCGAAAAGGCTTAACGGCTACCAGGGAATCTAAGGTCTTAGGTGAAATGAAGCACAGTATATTGCAAAGTTTATGGGCAATGTCCAGAGCAATTTTGTTCTTTAGGAAACCTCCTGGATCTTGGTAAACAATATTTTAAATTTTGAAGTCAAAGCATGAACTGTAGCAAAAAATCTTTCAGCAAAGGGCTTTCCTAGGTTTTAGTGAAATCACTAAAATATATTGCATTATACGTAGAATGCTAGAGGAAAGTTTTTCTTTCAATTTTTATGCCATAATTCTGTGGGATCACTATAATCTTCTCATATATATATGACCATGCCAAGAAGATCATTGTGGTTGTGTTTATATATTTTCATAATTTTTGTTTTCATGAGGAAGATTAGCCCTATGATAATATCTGTTGCCAGTCTTCCCCCTTTTGCTTGAGGAATATTGGCTGTGAGCTAACATCTATGCCAATCCTCCTCCATTTTGTATGTGGGTCACCACCACAGCATGGTTTGATGAGCGGCGTAGGTCTACACCCAGAATCCAAACCCATGAACCCCAGGCTGCCAAAGTGGAATGTGCCAAACTTAACCACTATGCCACCAGGCTGGCCCTGAGATACTTTAATAATTTTTAATAAAACATATGTTATGATCTTACTGCAAATTTTGAGGGGTTCATCTAATAGTATAAATTATTTATTTTAGATTTATTTCCTCCAGGGGAATTAATATCATGGTTGAGAACATGGACAGTGAAATGATAGAGTCCTTGGAACCAATTTTGCCTTCACTATTTATTGTTGGTGAAATTTTAGCAAAACACTTCAACTCATATTTAAAATGATGATACACATACACACATGAAGGGCTCAGACATGAACATTAAGAAACTACAGAAATAATGTTATGCCCTCAGAGCAATTCATGTTTTCATACGAATAGGCTTAAAAAAATTTTTAAAGCATTGAGTTTGCTCCAGGGGAAGGAAATCTTTTTGATCTTTTTATGTTATCCATACCTATTCTGACACATATTCTTTTAGAGAAAATTATAATTTTCAATAATAAAATTTATGAATGTTAATAAAACATTTAAATAATTTGGAAGAATTATACCTTTCTGATTCACTGGGAAACCATAATATTTGGTCTATTTTTGTATAAATTTTTAGCATAGATGTATAACACACATACACACATGCATAGATATATTTATCAAAAAGAGGACAATATCATACATGCTATTTTTTCACCTTGATTCTCCCATTAAAATATATGTTCTAGATACATTTTCCTATCAGTATGCAGAGATCCACCTCATTTTAAAAAATAGCTGTAATTTTTTAATTAATTTACTTAACTATTTCCTTACTGATGAATGTTTAGTTATTTAGTTAATATTTATTGTGAGACCATCTGGCACATTGAATACATTTTGTATTTGAAATGTCATAATAAATGTGCTAATAACTTCTTTGGATCTTTGTGAACATATTCATAGCAATAGTGGTCATAGGTACTATTTTCCTTATTTGGGTCTAGGTTTTTATGATTTATGTTAGCCATGTAAAATCAATTCAATGTCATCTATGTTTATGCTCTGAAACAGTTTTTAAATGTAAATAACATTGGAATATTTGTTTCCTGAGATTTTCTAAAACTTGTACCCAAACTGTCTTGCCCTGGTTACTTATGGGGACGAGGGGGGTTCATGTTGTGGGGGTTGGGGATTGGGTGGCTATTTCTATTTCCTATTATATCCATTATTTTTTAATTCAAGTTTTATTAATAACATACTGTTTTATACTGCCAAGTATTTCTTTTTATATCTTTTCTATTCTAGTTAAAGGAGAATTCCAGTTTCTTTTTGTAAATCCACTAACGACTAGCTTTAAATTTCTAATTAAAGTATTTGGGTATTTTCCAGTTATACTTCCATTATTGATTTCCTATGTAATTTCATTATAGCCACAGAATACATTTTCTGTGATTTCAATTTTTAAAATTATACGAATTGTTATATGGCCCAGAATATGATCTGCCTTGGTGAATTTTCCATGTGTACTTATAAATAAATGTATTCTCCAAATGTGTAGGTCTGAGCCCCAGATCCGAACTCGTGAACGCTGGGCTGCCAAAGCAGAACATGAGAACTTAACCACTACACCACCAGACCAACTCCTGAATGTTTTTGTAATAATAAAAATGTGTTGAGCTGCATCACTTTTCTTTTTCTATATGTATTTAAATAACAATGTTTTATTTTTCTCCTTATTCTATTAATATGGTGAATTATATTGTTTACCTACCATGTTAAGTTTACCCAATATTTCTAAGATGAACTCTAGTTATCTGTTTAGCTAGCTAGTTATTTGCTATAGTTAAACCAACATTGAAAAATTTCCTTTGATGTTAATTGAAAATAAGCAAAGTATTTTATTTACGTCATAAATTCTAATTGAAAAACATGTGTTTAATAGTATAAATATTAAAGAAATACATTTTAAATTTATACATTAATTATAAATTTAAAACCTCGGCAATTGATGAATAGATATTTGTGCAAATAATATTTAGTACACTTCGGGTTCCAGAAAAAACTGGTTTCAGTTAATGTTCTAGATTTTCTGAAAAATCTTATCACGTTTCTTTCTAACTTTCAAAAGCTATTTGCAATTAATTTTGGATTGTGTTTTAGATGTATGACGTTTTCTAATTTGTGTGTGTGTGTGTGTGTGTGTGTGTGAATGTGTTTTTGTGTGCTAAGCATGTAGCCATCTAGAGAAACATAATTTTATGATTCTCTGTTTTTAGGGAGGTGAGAATGTTTAAGTAAACATATTTGTTGTCACCTGGGATGTTACTACAAATACGTCGTTACGTCATGCACACATAGAATTACGTTAGAATGGTTGCTTTCAGGCAGCTAAGTGTCCTTGCTACTTTTCACTAAGTTTGCTCCAGTTGAGGAGATCCTCAGTTAAAATCTAGTTAATTCAGCTGAATGCCAATTTTTTTTTTAAATTAAGACGTTAGAAGTTTAACTTGAGCAGAAAGGGCAGATATAGCTGTGAAGTTATACATTAAACTATCTCCTATGGTTGAGGAGATGCTCATTTAAAATCTAGTTAATTCAAGTGAATGCCAACATTTTATATTAAAAAGTTGGAAATTTAACTTTAGCAGAAAGGATAAGTATAGCTGTCAGATTATACTTTAAACTACCTTGATATATAGTATTTTGTATGTTGTAAAATTATGTATTATAATACAGTGTAAAGAGCATAGATTTCAGAGACACATGTATTTTTAAACCCTACTCCACTATTCAGTAGACCTATGAATTTGGATGAATTTCTAAAAGTTCTCTTATATATAAAAGACTACGATTAATATGTGCATCATAGGTATTAATTTTGTTACAATACGTTGTGAAAATTAAATGCAATCATATACATTCCCCCTGAGTTTTCATTGCTTTATATTGAAGTGTTAAGCTAGGATCCTCTTGCTTCTTTAGAGACAAATTTATTCCATATATTTCAGTTAAGGGAATTGCACTTAAAAAATTAAAACATATTTTTGGCACATTATCAGACTAAACAGACCTTTTATTAAGCTTTATTGAGGTAAAATTGACAAATAAAATTGTAATATATTTAAAGTGTGCAACATAATGATTGATACTGTACAGAAAAGGATTTCTCCCATCGAGTTAATTGACATATATATCCATCACCTGAGATTCATCCATTTATCTTTGTCTTTCTTTTGTAAGAACATTTAAGTTCTACTCTCTTAGCATAATACAATGGGTTTCTGGAGAATTATCATATTCTTTTGTTTGGAATATACTCCCGTGTTCTTCATTTTCCTCGACTCTCTGTGTTGCTCTCTGCTCAGTAGATAAAACAGCCTCCTTTCTCAGTCTTGCCAGACTGGCCTCACATAGGCGATGAACCTTGTCCATTAGCCATACCTGAGCTTGTGGAGGCCTTTCAACTTTTGTGATTGTCCAAGCTGCTGTTTTTGTTCTTGTGGCTCCCAGGAGGTGAGGATGCGCCAAGACCTGACAGTGTCCCAAACGGAAGAGTCACAGTCAGCACCTAGATGCAGGCTGATTAGAAGCTAGACTCTCAGGCAGCAGCTTGGAAAGTATGCAGTTAAACCACTTCCAGGGAGATTGGGAGATAGGAGCTTTGGGCTGCTCCCTCTATGCTGAGCCAGGGTGTGTAGCCATTGGTGGGGTTAGGGGCATTGCTCCTGCACCTGATTGAAAACTGCTTCTTTGTTTACTATAGTCCTGTGGGACTCATGAATGCAAACCCCATTGACTATCAGAGCTAAGTGATTTGGGGTCTGTCCCTTAGGTGACATCTGTAAAGTCTGAGTGCTAGATGTGTTGATAAGCTCTTTCCAGGAAGATACTGGTGACTTGGTTTTATTATTGGAGAGAGCTCGAGGGAGAAGGTGGGGGAAGCACATACTGTCTCTTTTGGACTCCAAGGAGGATGCAGTCAGCACCAAGATGCATTCTAATTAGATGTTGCAAGCTCAGGCAGCAGCTTTAAAGTATGCAGTCAAACCCCTTCTTGGGAAAGGCTGAAGATGAGTGTATTTATCCCTGTCCTCTGTTATGCCCTGGAGGGATAGGCACAGGGAGTCCCCATGTGCCCATAGGAACTGCTTCTTTGTTCGTTATAGTCCTGTGGGACGGTACACCCAAGTCCCATTGGCTTTCAGAGCTATGTGTTCTGGGGACTCATCCTTCAGATGAGAGTCTCTAAATCTGGAATGCTAGATGTCTAGTCAACCCTTAGCTCCCCAGGGAGAATCTGGAAGTTGAGGGTTCCCTCCTGTTTGTATGGTACTGTGCTGGAGTTGGGCTTTATAGTGAGATTGTGGCTTGGTCTTTCCTATCGTTTTCCATATATGTATTTTCTCATTCGTCCAATGTGTAAGAGTCAGACAGCTAGCTCCTGGATTTCTCTCAGAAAGAATTGCTCTGTATGTAGCTGTACATTTCATGCATCATGGGAGGAGGGAAGTTCAAGAGCTTCTTAGGTCACCATCTTGGTCCTTCTATCCAAATGCCAAAATAAACTTGTTCTAAAAGAATGCTCTTGAGTAAAGACACTAGCGTTTCCCACAGACACAGTCTACAAAGTTCAGGGTTAATATTAGATGGAATGAAAAGTTGAATACAGAGTTTACTTGAGATTTCTTTTTAGACACCTTAACAAAACGTACAGTAACTTAATTAGGTCTTCAGGGTACTTAGTGACCCATGTATGACTTCTTAGTCTTCTTGATGGCTGGTTTTTATGGCCCTATTGTCTTTTTTAAGTCATCACCCCACTGCAGGACCCTGAGACAAATGCCAAATCCGTCTTTCTCAAAGTACTTCCTTACTTTAATAACTGTACTCTTGCTACTTGGCCTTTGAGGCATGACTAGTTTTCTTGAGGAGGGGAACAGTCAAACATGGTTTGATTTAGCTAAAATATTTGCATGTTAACGGGGACCCCTAATTCTTTAACACCAAGATGTGACCAATGAGACACATCAATGACTCTATACATTGACATAAATAAGCGGTATGGATATTATGCAGATAAAATATCCTTTTATTCCACTGAAATCAAATTCTGTGAGTATTGGATGGTGCCCTAATTCTGTCTGAGTGCATCTTCTTTATGGACATGAAAGAAATATCAAAATAGTATCTAATTTTTTCAGATCAAATTTGTTATCTTAACTCAGTAAAGTTATAATTTGATTCACCATAGCTACATGGTCCTTAAAAATAATAATCTGATTTTTTTACATATAAAACACTTTTAACATACAGTTTAAAAAATAGTTCTTATTCATATTCATTTGCAGTTTCAGGCTCGAATGTGACATACATTTGGAACACTTTTCCTTGACCCTATTTATATGTGTACCGGGTGTGTTAGAAATAGGGTTCCTATACTAAGCACATTATGAGACATTTTAACTTCAGAGAATCTTTCAAAATTCTCTGCCAAGTTAAAATAGTTTTTCTGATATATTTTAGAAATTCAAGGTGTCTCATAAAAGATAACATCACTTTCTAATCCAAACCACTGAGATTCTCATAACTGAGATGCTTTAAATTAGTTTGAATTAAGTAATCGCAAGATGTTGAATATTTACACAAATGTCTCTTGACTTCTCTGCCCTAACACATTTAGATTACAGTCTCTGTTCCTTTTGCCCTTCACTCTTTTATATCCTATTTTTGTTCTTTGTTGCTCCAGCATTTAATCCACGTATTCTCAGTTAAGTATTAGCACCATTATGATTCAGTTTGGCTGTTTGACAGCTTTCATGGACTTTGTATCCCAATTGTCCATAACATTAAGTACTTTTTGAACTTCCCTATCCTTGTTATTAGGACACTTTCCTATTTGGCATATTTTTGGAAGCATGTATTTCTATGAGCAGCATATTTTGTAATGATCCATCCATCATCTTAAATGTAGTTACATAAATGCAGAAAAAAGATTATGAATTATTGTATCCTGATAATTTGTAATAATTTTTATCAGAATAGATTATGTACTGAAGTCATAAAAACATAAAATTAATTAGTCTTTCAATAGTTTACTATCATAAAAGCATTCATCCTAGGAATACATCATCAAAAATAAAATGATTTTAGAAATACAAGCAATGTTCTAGATAATTCAGGAGGCAGCAGCATCTTTACCCAGGATCCTGGATATCCTTATAACATTTTCTATGCTTTGGTTGATCTTGTAGGCTTGTAGTTTTATATTCAAAATGATGAAATCAAGCTATAAAAATAAGCAATGTGTGGCATTGTAAATCTCTCCTGGCTTACTTATTTTTCCCTCAACAGAGTGAAACTTCATTTTACATCAAACTCTTGCAATCCAGCTATCTTAATCACTCATTTTCTGCACAAATAAAATTGACTCATAAAATGACAGAACAGTTTGTTTCACAGTGAGCAGATGTGGGCATACATTACATGGCATACCATCTGTGACCATCATATATCTTCAGGTCTCATAAACATCATTGGTTCTCCTAAAGAAATGTTCACTCGTTGAAGATTCTGCACCAAGAATCCAGGTCTGAGCTGTTCAAGATTGCTCTCTTTCAATACAATGCTTAGGACTGCTTTTAAGGCACTGTGATGTAGTGTGGGAAAGAACACTGGACATTTCGTCCTGGATGCTCTGGGCCTCACTGGGGTACCATGGACCTCTCACAAGGATAAAATTAAAGTAAAATCTGTCAGATGGAAATTTGAAAAGAACGTTTGTAAAAATAACATGAAGTGGACTAAAACTAAAAAGTAAGAATAAAAGTTTAAAAAGAGAGAAATGTCACATGAGGAGTTGCAGGAAGAAGCAGTGTATTATTCACAGTAGGAAGTCATGTAGAAGGAGATGATGGCAACAACTTGAGTTATTGATAGGGTAAATGTTGAAATTGGGGAACATTTTGGAAGTGCACTGATATAACTTGCCAATTGCTCAGACATATGTGCAAAAGAGAACGAAATCTCAGAGGACCCTAACATTTTTAGCCTGAGCAAGGGCAACTTCATAGATTGAGCCATCGTTTTATCTACTAAGACTTAAGAATGAGAGGATCAGTTTTGGTAAATAGAAATTGAATCTACAATTCTGTAGATAAATTTGAGAATTTTATGAGGTATTAGTTATAAACTATTACAGAGAAATTACATCCCACTGAGAAACTAGGATTGAAGGCAACCTGCAAGGTAAAGATCATGTGATTATTTTTTAAAATCTCATAGGAATATCGACACTGAGCATATAAATATATTTTCTTCATTAAGTTCAACACAGATTTTCCACAAATTATCGAAACAATTTACTATTTTGAGAGAGGGATCCAAATAAACTATTTGGCTTTCATTTCCATGCCTTTCACATAAAAAATTCCTACCTTTAGCACTAGCATCACTGTCAGCAGAGCAAGATGCTAACATTTGGAAAGGTGCACTGGAACTGAGAGCAAACGGGGAAAAGTTCTTTTATGTCCTCTGTGTCATACACATTCTAGGGCATACATTCATTAAGTGGAAAGGTACAGCCTGTACTATTTAAAATCTGTGTGTGTGTTTGTGTGCGTGTCTCTCTCTCTGTTTTTCTCTCTATATCTCTCTATCTTACTCATTTCACTCTCCTTTTTAAAAACATAATTAGATTCATGAAAGTTGGGTTCATCTATGATGCAGTTGCATTCAGCCTATTTTTAAGAATATACCAGCAGCCACTTTCTCATTCCAGATCCTCCTATGTGTCAACCACTTAGCTTTATCCTTATTTCACTTATGGATAAAATTAAATTTGGAAAATTTCATCCACTGTCTGAGGTCACAGAACTAGCTAGTGACAGTGTCAGAGTGAGGTCTTAAACTGTTGTTTGAATGACTACTAGGTCGTGCCCTTAGTCGCTACACCGGTAGTTTTCAATCCTCAAACATGGCAGCTCATGCTTTTAAATTATTTGCTTTATTTTTATTTTTTAAATACAGTTTCCTGGATATTATCCAGATGTTACAAAACAATCACTCTGATGTGGAGAATGGGCATCTATATTTTTTCTCTTTCCAGGTGTTACTAGTGTTCAGCTAGAATTAAGTCCCACAATTCTACAAGCTTTCTTTAAATTGTACCGTACAGCCTCACTGTGTCCAGTGACAAAGCAGTCTGTCGAAATCAATCATCCTATAAATCATCTGTATTATACATTTTCCCTAATCACTGCTAATCTTTTGGGAGGGTAAAGTCAGGGGATTCTGACACACCAACTTGTACATCCAGGCTTCCCGAATGAGAGCTAAAGAGTACACAAAAGATTATACTGAGTAGTCTTGGCCCAATTCTAGCTTTTCTGGACTTAGGGTTTGCTCTGACTGAATCATTCTTGATCTGTTGTGTGCCATAAGTTCCCACTCAGGCAAAGGGCACTACAAAGATCTAGGTGATGTTGGTTCTCTAGGTAGTTGCTAAATTCTAAGAAGGTAGATGGTTACCTAAGAACCTTCCAGGCAAGCAATAGGCTATAATGAGCTCAACTCCTGCAATTCTTCCTTTCATGTATTCCAAGTGGATTTGAAAGTCAATACTAGTAGAATCAGTGAGAGTCCTCTGTTATGATTACTCTGTCTCTCCAAGATAATTAAGTTAGTATATATTAGTGAGTTCTTCCAAAGATATAAAAATAATTCAATGTAGGAGAATGATAGCACAGAGAGTATAGGTATCTGGAAGTGGCTCTAAAAAGAATTCAGGAACTGCATGAGAGAAACATTCACTTTTTTAATGTGCTCTTGACTTGCTATCTTTTGGAGAAAATTTGAGTCATGGAATACTTTAAAAATCAATGACAGAAGAGCAGAAGAGATTAAATTTTAAATTTTCTGAAAATGTACATCATTTATATGCACTTGAGGTTAAATTGTTAACAGCTTTAAATAGAAATTATAACTATAAGATATTTTATGTAAGCCTCATGATAACCTAAAGCAAAAAGTCATGGTAGATATAGAACAAAAAAAAAAGAAAGGAATCAAAACACAGCTCTAGAGCCAGCCCTGATGGTCTAGTGGTTAAAGTTTGGCATTCTTACCACTTCACCAGCTTAGGGGTATTTTGCCAGTCATAGAACCACATCACCTATCTGTCAGTTGCCATGCTGTGGTGGTGGCTCACATAGAAGAACTAGAATGGCTTACAACTAGGATTTACAACCATGTGCTGGGGCTTTGGGAAGGAAACAAAACATAGCACTATAGAAAATCATCAAACCACAAAGAAGGAAGGCAAGACAGGAATAAACAAACAAAGGAATTACAAAACAACCAGAAAATAATGGACAAAATAGCAATAGCAAGAGTAAGTCCATATTTATCAATAAATACTTTAAATACATACAGACTAAATTCTTTAATCAAAAGACATAAAGTGGCCCAATGGATTTAAACAAAAAACAAGATCCACCTATATGCAGCTTACAAGAGACTCAGTTCACCATTAAAGATACATATAGACTGAAAGTAAAGGGGTGGAAAAAGATATTCCATGAAAATGGAAACCAAAAGAAAGCAGGGGTAACTATACTTGTATCAGACAAAACAGACTTTAAGCCAAAATTCTAATAGATAAAGAAGATTATTAGACAATGATAAAGAGGTCAATTCATCAAGAGGATATAACATTTGTAAATATTTGTGTACTTAACATAGAAGCACCTATAGCAAATATTAATGGATATGAAGAGAGAAATGGACAACAATATAACAATAGTAGGGAACTTCAATACTTCAATTTCAACAATGAATAGATCATTCAGAGAGAAAATCAATAAAGAAATACTGGATTTAAACTACATGTTAGACATATACAGACACATACAGAACATTCCATCCAGTAGGAGTAGAATAAACATTCTTCTCAAGCTCACATGGAACATTCTCCAGGATAGATCAAATATTAGGCCACACAATATTTCTTAAAAATTTAACAAGACTGAAACCAAATCAAGCATCTTTTTGGATAACAATGATATGAATGTAGATATAAATTGGAGGGAAAAACATGGAAACTCCACTATTATGTTGAGATTAAACAACATGTTCCTGAAAACCAATGGGTCAAAGAAGAAATCAAAAGGGAAATCAAAAACTGTCTTGAGACAAGTGAAAATGGAAATACAACATACCAAAACTTATGGGATGCAGCAAAATCAGTTCTAAGAGGGAATTTTATAGTGATAAAAGCACACATTAGGAAAAAAAGAAAGATCTCAAATGAAAAACCTAACTTTAAACCTCAAGGACCTAGAAAAAGAAGAATAAACTAAATCCAAAGTTAGTAGAAAGAAGGAAATAACAAAGATCAGAGTAGAAATAAATGAAATAGAGACTAAAAGGCAATCAAAAACATCAATAAAACTGAGAGCTAGTTGAAAATATAAACACAATGGACAAACCTTTACACTGACTAAAAAATGAGAGAGAGTAGCCTCAAATAATAGAATCAGAAATGAAAGGTGAGACATTACAACTGACAAAGAAGCACTAAAATCATAAGAAACTACTACAAAAAAATTATATACCAACAAATTATAAAATCTAGAAGAAATAGATAGATTCCTAGAAACATACAACCTGCTAAAACTTAATTATGAAGAAATAGAAAATCTGAACAATCAATTACTAACTAGTAAGGAGATTGAATTGGTAATCAATAACTTGCCAACAAATCAAAGCCCAGGACCATATGGCTTCACTGGTGAATTCTACCAAACATTTAACAAAGAATCAGGACCAATCCTTTTCCAACTAATAAGAGGAGGGAATACTCCCAAACTCATTTTCAAAGGGCAACATTACCCTGATAACTAAACCAAAGACTGTAAAGAATCCCTGTTGAACATAGATGCAAAAATCCCCAACAAAATATTAACAAACCAAATTCGGCACTACATTAAAAGGATAACAGATCCTGATCAAGTATGATTTGCTTCAGGGATGCAAGGATGGTTCAATATATGCAAATAAATCAATGTGATATACCACATTAACCAAATTCAGGATGAAAAATCATATGATCACTTCAATAGATAAAGAAAAAGCATTTGACAAAATTCAACATCTTTTCTTGATAAAAACTCTCAAAAAATGAGTGTAGAAGGAACTTATCTCAACATAATAAAGGTCATGTATGACAGGCCCACAGCTAAAGTCACACTCAAGAGTGAAAAGCTGAACGCTTTCCCTCTAAGATCGGGTGCCCACACTTACCACTTTTATTCAACATGGTACAGGAAGTCTTAGTCAGATCGATTAAGCAAGAAAAAGAAATAAAAGGCATCCAAAGCACAAGGAATAAGTGGAACTGTCTCTATTTGCAGGTAAATTGATATTGTATATGGAAAACTCTAAAGGCTCCACCAAAAAGCTGTTAGAACTAATAAACCAATTCAGTAAAGTCGCAGGATACAAAATCAATGTACAAACATCAGTTGTGTTTCTATATACTAATAACAAACTATGAGAAGGAGAAATTAAGAAAACAATCCCCTTTACAAAAGCATCAAAAAATTTTTTAAAAATTAGGTTAAATTTAACCAAGGAAGTAAAATATGTGGACACTGAAATCTACAAGACACTGATGAAAGAAATTGAAGAAGATACAATTAAATGGAAAGATACTCCATATTTATGGGTTTAAAGATTTAATATTGTTAAAATGTTTATTCTACCAAGTGATCTACAGATGTAATGCAATCCCGATCAAAATTTCAATGTTATTTTTCCAAGAAATAGAGAAGTCAGTCTTAAAATTTGTTCTGAATCACAAAGGACCCAAAATAGCCAAAGCAATCTTGAGAAGGAAGAACTAGAGGGTTTATTCTTCCTGATTTCAAATTATGTTAAAAAGCTATAATAATCAAAACAATATGCCACTAGCATAAAAAATACACATACATCAATGGAATACAACAGAGAGCCTAGAAATAAATCCATGCATATAAGGTCAACTTATTTTCAACAAAAGAGTCATAAATATACAATGGGGAAAGGATAGTTTCTTCAATAAATGGTGTTGGGAATTCTGGATATCCACATGCAAAAGAATAAAACTAGTCCCAATTCTTACGTCATACACAAAATTTAATTCAAAGTAGATTAAATTTTTGATTGTTAGAACTGAAACTGTAAAACTCTTAAAGGAAAACATAGGATATAAGCTCCTTGACATTGTTCTTGGAAATGATTTTTTGGATTTGACAGCAAAAGTGAAAGCAATACAAGCAAAAATAAACAAGTGGGACTACATCAAACTAAAAAGCTTCTGCTTAGCACAGATAACCATCAACAAAATGAGAAGACAACCTACGGAATGGGAGAAAATATTTGAAAATCACGTATTTATTTGATAAGAGAGTGAATCCAAATTATATAAGGAACTCATACAACTTAGTAGCAAAAAAACAAACAAACAATCTGATTAAAAAATGGGCAGAGGATATGAATAGACGTTTTTCCAAAGAAGACATATAGATGGTCCACAGGTACATGAAAAAGTGCTCAACATCACTAATCGTCATGGAAATGCAAATCAATACTACAATGAGGTATCACCTCACACTTGTCAGGATGGCTATTATCAAAAAGACAAGAAATTACAAATGCTGGTGAGGACATGAAGAAAAGGGAAGCCTTGCACACTGTTGGTAGGAATGTAAACTTATACAGTCACTATGGAAAACAGTATGAAGGTTCCTCAAGAAATTAAAAATATAGTTACCATATGATGCAGCCATCCCACTTCTGGGTATATATACATAGGAAATGAGACCATTATCCCATAGACGTAGCTGCACTCCCACCTTCATTACAGCATTATTCACAATAGCCAAGGTATGGAAACAAACTCTCTATTGGGGATGAATGGATAAACAAAGCTGACATATATATACAATAGAATATTATTCAGGCTTTAAAAAAAGAACGACATCCTGTTGTTTGCAACAACAGGGATGAAACTGAAGGGTATTATGCTAAGTGAGATGAGCCAGACAGAGAAAGATAAACATGGCTTGGTATTACTTATATGTGGAATTGTTTTTAAAAAGTCAAACTTATAGAAACAAAGTAGAAAATTTGTTGCCTGGGACTGCGTGATGAGGGAAATGAGAAAGGCTGGTAAAAGTGTATAAACTTAGTCATAAAATGAATAAATCCTGAGGATTATTATAATACGGTGATTCATAATACTGCATCCATGGAGAGAATCCTCTCACAATGTGTATGTATATTAAATCGTCACATCACACACTTTAAATGTCTTATTATAATTTTGTTTCTCATATCTCAATAAAGCTGAAAAACTTTAAAATAATAAAATAAAATAAAATTTTGTTAAGTTCCATAATCCATGGACTGGTAAAATAAAAATCCAAGATTAATTTCAAAGAGTAAATGATATCAAAAATTACAAGAGTAAAAATTATGTTAGAGTTACTCTTATGCAGAATGACTTGGGTGAAATATACCTCTCTGAATCAAAATTTCTTCAACTAAATAAAATCCAGAGCAGAGAAGAAATTGGAACTCTGCCAAGATTTTTATTCAGCTAGGATCAGAATGCATGACGCGCATATTGTAGGGAACATTGTGACTTTCTTAAGAATTATGAGACAAGACAGTCCAAGGAGAGCGTGGGAGGACCGGCTAACGGAAGAAGGCAGCAAGACCCTAGAGAAAACATAAGCCATGGAGAAACGTGAGTCTAATTAGTAAAAGATACTACGAAAGGTGCCCCTGAGCTGACACATTTAGTAACGCAATAGTTACAAGTATGACAAAAGGTAAGCCTAGGCGGCAGGATTGAATGAACGAGAATAGTCATGAAGAGGCTATTTTTTACTGTATTTTTGCAGATGAAAATGAATATCACTACTTAGAAGTTAAAGTACTTTTTTAAAAAGGGTTTAAAAGTATAAAATTGGAAAATCTTTTTCTTTTGGCATCACCCTCAGACAATGAATAAACCTTCTCTAATCTTATATCATAAAATTCTACCTGAATATTATACGTGAACTCAGAGTGTCTTGAAAAGCAAAAATGCAAAATGGATGTAGTTTGCTAACAGGCATGTGGCTGACTTCTTCTGGGGGATCCAGGACATTGCACTGTCCTTCATTGCTACAGAACACGTGTCCCAACAGGTTAGCGTAACATAACCAGAAAAGAAAGAGGCAAAGCTACAGAGTTAGACAAACTCCAAGCTTTCCAAGGTTTCTGATCTTTAATGCCAACACTCCAAATCCATTTGAGAATAATTTCCTCTATATCTGTGTCTCATTTTCATTGTCTTGAAGAAAAGATAACAAGCCAAAATGTCAGGCGATTTTTTTCTAATGTACAGCTACCAATTCTTGTAAACCCATAGTTTATATTGTCTAAGAAATATAAGCTTTTCTTTTCCCCGTAATCTTCAAGGTTTTCTTCTAAATACAGGTACATAAAATTAGAGATTAGAGCTGGAGGCCACCTGTGATATCCAATGACATGTTCCTCAAGCTTGGGTGCTTGTGAACCTTGGGGATGTACAGAGGTCTTCTAGACAGTTCTCATGGCCAAAAAATAAAGAGGATGCATGTGATGTACCAATTTACGTATATATTTTGGAGAGAATACATTAATATTGAAACAAGCAAGTATTTACTCTTAAATAGAACCCCAAATTCCATAAATTAAAAGAGAAAAATAGGAACACTAAAGAGGCATATCTGACTTTAAAGATTTTGGTATCTGCTACCAGATTTCCAGGGATATCAGTTCAATGCCCATTGTTAGGGATATGATAAATAAATGACAAGCAATAGGATATATTGGAGTATATAAGGAAGCCATTTGGTGTAAAACCAATTTAGCCTGAAGTTGTTTTTCTGAAAGAGACTGATGTGGCCGCTGAGCATGCATTGTATATCTGCTTTAAGTATTTACTATGACACAAAGACAAGAACAATGCCCTTAAAGATAAGGATGTAACTTCCCCCACACTGGCATTTCCTTAAGTTTAAGGATCTCTCCCTAAACTAAGGATTGATTGCTGACCTGCTGTGCTCACCTTGTGACCACTCACCTTGCAACCACCGACCTGCTGTGTACAGCGAAGTGATGTGTTGGCAAAGCAATCTCCTGACTATTGTAAAAGGGACATTGTGAGCATATGTGATACGTGCTCTTTGACTGTATATAGCCACTGTGTATGCACCCACTTCTTTGGAGTGCTCCATTCCTTTGTGAAAGGACTCTCCTGGGCTATATGGTCTTCAGGATTGGCTCATAATAAACTCACCCCAATTTTGATTTATAGATTGGTTATGGATTATTTGCACTGATAATTAGCTTGAAAATATGAGAAATATTTATATAACACACATATTATTTTAGGAAGTGTCAATGAAAATAATCCATAACCAATCTATAAACTAAAATTTGGGAGAGTTTATTCTGAGCTAAAATGTGAGGACCATGGCCTGGGTCCTTTCTTCCCGAAGGAAGAAAAGGCACCAAAGAAGTGGGGTGCACAGAGTGGTTATATACCCCCAAAGAAAATGTTTCACATGTGATTGAAATGTCCTTTCACAATAGTTGCAAGACTGCTCTGTGGGCACAGTGATCAATGGACACAGCAGGTAGATCTGCTGTCTCAGTGGACAGAGCAGGGTGGCAGGTCTGTTGTCTTGAGCTGGGTGGTCACAGGTGAGCTGGGTGGTCAAAGGTGAGCACAGCAATCAGTTCCTAGCCTAAGGAAAAATGCTTATCCTTAAGGAAATACCAATGTGGGGGGGAAGTTGCACCTTTATCTTAAGGCCATTTGTTTCTTGACATAGGAAATGTTTAAAGCAGATATTACAATGCATGCTCAATGGCCACGGTCAGGCCCTTTTGGGAAAAACAAAGTCAGGCCGAATTAGGTTTACACCAAATGGCTTCCTCATACACGCCAATATATCCTATTGCTTGCCATTTCTATTTGTCAGGAAGAAAGAACATTTATTGACCATAACCTAAGTATCAAAATGTAGAAAAATAAAACAGAATAAAGGGATTAGAATCTTAGAAGACAAAGAATACTACATTAACTAGTTTAAATTGATTTAGTCAAAGAAAACGGAAAGCTTGGAGACTCAGAAATAAAGAATCTGAAGCATGCAGCAGATGAGCAATTTTTAATTAGAAATTGAGCTATTGAATTCAGGACTTTTTGATTAAAGAGACCTAGTTAAATTCTGCCCTATACATCCTTAATTTCCTTAGACTGACTATGGAAACCACCAAAAGCGAAAGGTCTTAGAAGCTCACTTGTCCTCCGAAAAGCACTTCCTCATTGTAAATTATTCTTAATAGTCACATAAGGAAACGATTTCTTAGCACATTCTCAAACCGACAACGAGACAATGCCATAACTAAAAGCTGAGCATCATTGCTGGACCAGTTTGTGGGGCAAAAAATCCATGGGATTCTTTAAAATGTTTTTAATTTCATTTTTGTTGGCAATAAAATATGATTACTTGCTCTGTTACTTACACAAGTACAGGTTTCTGGTTGCACTGATAAAGAATAAACCATGAAATGAATCAATATCTAATATAAGTGCATTTTTCAATTTAAGACATGCAGCATTTATGGGCAGGTTTCCAGGTAGTTACAGCAAAATTATTGCCAATTCTTTCTGAAAAAAATTCAATAAAATCAGAAATAAAAAATACATCAGAAAAAAATCCTGTTTTAAAGAATTAGCAATCCTGAGTTTACCCAGGAATGAAGGATTTGTAATAGCAATTGTTTTCACCATTTATTTATTTTTCTAAATTAATATGTTGAAATTCCAAGTAAACTTTATTATATGGTTACACTTGCTTGTGGATAACGATCCATGTTTTTTTTCTATTTTGCAGTGCAACCAATTTCTCATGTTTGTATACCATGTGATAAATAGCACCATGCAAAAAATATAGTAGATATTTAATAGATATGTATTTTATCTAAAAAATTACTTTAGCCTAAGTGGAAAATAAAATCTGGTACTCTGAGGTTTTGAAAGAGTTAATACAGCTTCTCAATATATTTCATTTGTTCTGAGGAAGAGCTTATACAAGTAGCCTGAAAACTCTGCTCAGCATGTCATTATCATTAATATCAATAAATTATAGGAGATATGATAATTTTTTTTGTGTGATTAAAAGACAAAATTTTATTTTAGAAAGAAGTATTTAGGAAATCTAGTCTATCAATCATAGCAACAGTCAAGACTTTAATTTCCTCCAGATTTCTGGTGAATTAACATTTTGACTCAGTTGAGTTTGTCTTCTTTCCTATATATAAAAAACATTATTTTAAGAATCTTTTGATTTATATGTTCCCAATTATTCTAAATTATTAAAACTGTTACAGCATTTTTATGGAAACATGCTAGTGATATTTTTCTGCCTACTTATATATTTCTTATCTTATTTACATATGGAAATTTTTATGATACTGGTCTTTCCCCCAACATGGGACATTTTGACATAGTTTCTCAATTAGTCAAGCATACATGATTATCTATATGGAGAAGTATATTCCTAAATGACAAAGTCACATAAATAAGATTGAAAAGCCTAAATTTGGAAAATATGCTTGTATCAGATGCTTTACTTTTGTGATTAATTATTGAGGGACATGGGGGCTATGGTGCCATATGGCAGCTAAAGGTAAAAATGTATGTTCACTACCCTCTAAATAGCATAACATAAAATATATATTTAAATCCCAAAACATTTTTGTTAAAAATAGTAATCATAAAATTCTCTATTATGTGGGGTTAACAAAAGAGATCCTCACTAAAATCGGCAATTAGTTTTTACAAACAGAGATAAAAGAGCCAGACAGGCCATGGGGCAATGCTGCCTGCTGTCAAATCTTGGCTTTGTTGCAACTGACTCTGCTAACGTAGGCAAAGTACAGAACTAGTCTGTGCCTCAGTTTCCTCCCTTGTAAAATGGAGATAATTCATGACCTATCTCACAGGCATATTTGTAGGATTAAATGATGAATGTCTATCAATTGCTTAAAACAGTGCTAAGAACAGAGTAAGCTTTTACTTTATTAAAAACCTGAATTTGCTACTCCATGAGAGCTTCATACTCTTTGAAGGATCATCAAAGAACGAGCGCAGACTTTCAATCTTTTTTAAAAAATGACTTCGTAAATGGAGTTTGAACTCAATGTGAATCCCCTGTTGAGCATAAACATGGATCTAATGGCCTATCCTGTGTGAGGGCACGAGGGACTCAGGATAGCGTTTCCCACTGGAACTAGAAAATGACCGTGTTATTACTTCTGACAAGGTTACCGCAGTCAATGAAATCAACCACGGTTACACACTCCTTAATTAAAGGAATTCTCAGACACATTTGATAATATAGAATTTGAATATCTAAAATGTAACCCTTGTATGCTGTGGTCCCCAAACTTCTTTAACCAGACAACCCGCTTTCACAGAATGTTCATTAACAACAAAAGGAATGTTTCTCAGTGTTTCTCTGACAATGCTTTGAGAAATGCTGGTCCAGGACATCAATTGAGCAAATGTTTCCTGTGTACCTAATTTTTGCTAGGGCACAAGTTCTAGATACTTGGGATTCAGTAGTGAACAAAACAGACAACAAACACAACTCTAAAGGAATTTTCATTCTTTGTGTGTGTGCGTGTGTGAGGAAGATTGGCCCTGAGCTAACATCTGTTGCCAATCTTCCTCTTTTTGCTTGAGGATGATTGTTGCTGATCTAACATCTGTGCCAGTCTTCTTCTATTTTGTATGTGGGACACTGCCACAGCATGGCTTGACAAGCAGTGTGTAGATCTGCACCTGGGATCAGAACCTGTGAAACCCAGGCTGCCAAAGTGGACCTCGTGAACTTAACCACTAGGCCACTTGGATGGCCCCAGGAGTTTTCATTCTTGTAGGGACAGTATTGTTTAAATATTGAAACCTTTTAAATGCCTGATATCTAATACTGTGTATTCAATCCAATTTTCTGCAGTTTGCTATGAGTGCATAATTTTTTTTTTTTAAAGATTTTATTTTTTCCTTTCTCCCCAAAGCCCCCCAGTACATAGTTGTATATTCTTCGTTGTGGGTCCTTCTAGTTGTGGCATGTGGGACGCTGCCTCAGCATGGTTTGATGAGCAGTGCCGTGTCCGTGCCCAGGATTCAAACCAATGAAACACCGGGCCGCCTGCAGCGGAGTGCGCGAACTTAACCACTCGGCCACGGGGCCAGCCCCCTGAGTGCATAATTTTTAATTGAAGCACTGAATAATGAATTTTACTCTGAGAATTTAAAAATTATCATCATAATACTTCCTGAGAAACATAAAATGCTACTGATGACATCATAATTCCAGGTTTGGTATTTAAAATTGTGATCAATTATTCTCTAAAACTTCACCGACAGAAAAAATTTACCTTCTCATCTTTCAATATATTCAATGTATCAATAGTACCAAATTATAACTCCAATTAGCCCATACTTAGATGTTCCTCTCACATTAATATTTAATATAATTTTAAAATAAAACTGTAAGTAATGATACAGGGAACATAAAAGTAACAAAATAAATGGACTTCATTCCTGTGCCCTAATGATACTTGCCTCATATCCTCGTTCTTTCTCTTTTTTTCATTTATAAATTCAAACATTTTCTATTAATATGTTTCCTGCCACTTTCTTTCATAATATTTGATACCACTGAGAATTACTATAAGTATTTTAAACACTTTTTTTCATATAGATTTTCTAATGTTTAATGTCAAACAGAGTCACTTCTTCCTTTTTAGAGAAAGGTATTTTAGTTACAGGAAGAAAACTACAAAATGGATCCACAGCCTTAAAAAAATCTCAGAAAGTTGTTCTCAAAATGTTCAACTTGCTAATAAGCATAAAAATGAAGGATCCGCTAAAAGGTCAGTTCCACTCGAAGATTTTACCTGTTCAAAGAATAGCACTGTGGGAACGTGGCGTATCTGAAAAACAGTAATATCTTAAAGATTCCAGGAGATAGGCTAGAATGGCAAAAAACCTAGGAAACGCTGCATGACATTAAATTCACATGGAAGCTGAGCACAGAAACAGCCTATATGCTTTAGAACCAATGCAGTGTCCTTAAACTATGAAGATAAAAGCTTATTAATGACACTAGAAGCTGATAGTGTCCAGTGTGGGGAGAGAAAGTCTATTTAGAGGAGAAGAAAGTGAAAAAATGTGATGAACCAATCCCCTACACATTACATGGCAGATCTATTTGATCAAGAAACGTATGTTATGTGTGGGGGATTGTGTGTGTAAGTTTAAGCTGGTTAATTGATTATCTTTTTACGGTGGAATTTCTTCACTTGACTCTATTTAAGCCAAGGAATGAAACAGCCATTAAAAAAAGGTGGAACTGTCCATAAGCACTGATGGCTATTTTTTTTAATTTCCCTATAATCTAATTCTCCTCCCAGTAAAGAGAAATGAGAATGTACCAACTAAGGGTTTCTGTCGTCTAAATAGAGAAAAGTTAGATGAAATTAAACCAGGTTACCTTCTTGTAAGTTGTATGTTGAAGTCATTTGTGTTCAGATACTCTTCCGTATTCAGAATCTGTCTCTTATTTAGACTGTGTTTGCCACTGAATTGTGATGCCAGAGCTTGCTTTCTGTAGCAGAGATAGCACAGGGGATGGAGCACATGAAGGAAAGCAGCTTCTCTCAGTGCCAAAAACATGCACCGTGCAGAAAGAAATTCCACCATGGCTTGTTCATGATTTTCCATTTCATATTTCTCTGCACTGTTCTTTTAAAAACATACATATTCCTTGACAGAATGACTCATGTACACCATAAATTCGTAGAGTGGATGAATTTATGGAATCTCTGTGAAACAGCCTGGAAACAGAATCAAAGGACAGAGGGATAAATGACAAAAATAGAAGAAAAATGTCAAAAACAGACATAAAATCATAGGAAAGCAGTGGACTAGGATTCTATGAATCCTAATTCCCAGCTTCATTTCTACCATTAACTCGTGTGACTCCAAGAAAGTCCACATTTTCTTCATCTCCAGCATGAAAGGAGGGAACGCTCTAACCCCAAAGATCATTTTCAGCCTAAAATGTAATGAAATTGGTTTACTTCCTTGTATTTCCTGGGGCTGATTCTGCTCTCCTCAACTCACTCTTGATGAATTCAGGATGGATAGTTAGGTGTTTGCTCAGGTGCTGCCTTGAGGACAAAGCCTGAAGCAGACAGCCCAGCTGAAAAGAAAGATACAGAATTGGCTCAGATGAGCCTCTCCTTGCCTCCAAACCTGGGTGACTTAAATTCTCTTACTTTATCAAGAAGAAAGGAGCATAACATTTAGAGTCTACTAAAGGCTGTAAAATATACCTTTAGTGCCCGTAAGAGCTCCCTCGTGGCCTGAAAAAATTACTGCTGTGTTTAAGGCACTTCCATAAAAGATATACCTTACACATGGGAAAAACTGGCTCAATGTCTTGCATAAGGCTGATCACTGTATTTACAGGGTACAAACCAGTTCATTTCAACTTTTTGTTGTTTTTTTTAAAGATTGCCACCTGAGCTAACATCCATTGCTAGTCTTCTTTTTTTTCCTTCCTCTTCTCCTCAAAGCCCCCAGTACATAGTTGTATATTCTAGTTGTGGGTCCCTCTGGTTGTGCTATGTGGGACGCCGCCTCAACATGGTCTGATGGGCAGTGCCATGTCCACACCCAGGATCTGAACTGGCGAAACCCCGGGCCGCCAAAGCAGAGCGCACCAACTAAACCACTTGCACGGGACCAGCCCCTATTGGTTTTATTGAAACAATTTTCTCCAGATTTTTCCTTTTCATAACTCCAACAGCAAAAAGTTTTCAAGGTGGGCAGTGAGGGGACATTTTTTTAAACAACCTGTTCATCACTCTGAAAAAATATAGTTTCATATGATTACGGCAAGTTAAGTTTGAGCAGAGGAATAATTGCTTTGTTGTTTAGTAGAAGTCTGTGTCAAAGCAAAACTTGAACTAGACAAAATTAAACAGGTCAGGAAAACTTTATTCAAGGCTATTGCAATAGGGGAGAGAAGCCAATGCTCAGCCTGCTCTCAATTTCACTAAAATAAAGGGCTAGAGATTTTTAAGAGATGGGGTGGGGGGAGGTTGGTGAGAAGAATTATAGACCTTCTTTGTTTGCTAATTGGTTTTACTCAAAGGAAAAGTAACTTTCTCATATTTTCATAGGAGAGAGTTTTGCAACTTAGAGCAAGGTGTCCTGTGAAAGTTTGGGTTCTACTCTTCTGGCAGAAGGTGGGACATGGGGACACTACATTTTTGGATAATTACATTTCAAAGAGGTGGTTCCCAGGTCCTTGAGAAAGACAGTCCCAGGTTGTAAAACTGGCAGGAGGCTTTTAAAATGATTTCCATCTCAAAGGGGGAGAGAAAGAGTTGACCTTTATAAATCGTCTAAAGTAAATTCTCTGAGAAAAGAGAGATCAGGGCCGAGAGTCAGCTGAGGGGAACAGGAACACACTTCAGTCAAATTCAGATTTTTTCCAAAACTGTTCGTTTCCAAAATCTGGGAGTTATAATCATCACAATCAACAGAAACAAGCTCAGAGAGTTTGAGTGCTACACACTGCACTAAGTGTTAGAATACAGGCAAGTATACACTGCAGTTTCTGTTCTCTAGATGTTTCTAGTCTAGAAGAGAAGAGGGAAATTAAGAGATAATGATCAATACAATACAAATTGGTATATTTTAAATTCTAAGTGAAAAAGCTCTAAGAGCTCAGCAAGGAAGAGAGGACTCAGACATTGAAACAGGCTTGCATGTGTGAGGTTCTGTCAAATTAACCTTTTAAAAGTTACAATTATTTATGAGGTCAGAAGCTCTTTTGACTGTATGAATATTTAATAAGGAAAATGGGCCCAAAAATTCTGGATGTATTACTGACTTGAATGTGATTTTCAAACTTGGGTTCCTGGAACCCTGGGGTTCCATGGAATAATCAGGGCATCACAGAGGAATTTAGATGGAAAAGAAAGCATGGAGCCTCAGCACACTTCCCTCACAACATAGCAGCTCCATTTTCACATCTTCTATATGAGAGTGATAAATTTCTCTGGGAAAAAAAAGATTTCACTGCTTTAAGAAGGGGCTAAAAAGCTGTAGAAAACAAAAAACTCCACATGTGGAAAAAAGTATGTAAAAGTAATCCGATGACAGTTTAATTTTTATTTGTGGCAGTGTTCACATTTGTGATTCTACCCCTTTGCTCTGCCTCACTTGCACAATTACCAAAAAGGCAACTGCCTCAGGCTGAAAAGAGAGTTATTCTCCCTTCATAATTCATGTCACACTGTGCTGCAATGATGCCGTCTCTGTAATGGTCTTCTGAGCAGCAGAGATGTGGATAGAGGCCAAACGGTGTAAGCAGAAATCTTGAAAAATATCAAAGACATATACCCCCAAGTGGGTCACACCCTCGGGGACCGTTCCAGCCTTATTGGTGCAATAAAAGGGAGGGGCCTGTTGGAATTAGGGATCTAGGAGAAGAACACAGTAATTTAAAGAACTGCAACCCAAAACTGGCAACAATTCACAACCGATATTTACCCATACACTCTTCAGACATGAATTGTGCTGACAAATAAACTGAAAATAGTAAAAATGTACGTTAGTACAATATGGGAAGTCTTGATGACAGGACTTGGGTCCAAGTGTGCTTCTCTAGAAATCAAATTTGATTTTCAAAACTCTCAGGGTAAAGTTATAAGTAAAAGAAAAAAGAAAAAAAAGGAATTGTTTACAAATTTACACTAACATTTAACTAAGACGACCCAGGACAAGCAATTTTTGAATATAGGAAAAAATCAGAGAAGAAAAAAAGAATAATTTTGATGCATTGAACATTTCTGGTGAGAAGTTGTGCACCTGCCCTCACACACCGTGGGTTCTCTCAAGATTTAGCACAGAAGAGGTAAGCTGGCGGCTGGGAAAGAGGTTAACCTTCTTGGCTACTTTTTCTTGGGCAGACATGTGGCTGAACATTAACCCAAGTGTCGACCAAAAAACCCACCCAGAAAAGATGACCTGAAACTAGTTTAGTTCTTTAAATTCCTTTCTTTCTGCTTTTATGTTTTCTGACTAATAGGTTTTTTCTTTCTCAAAAAAGAGGGAAAGTGAAGTACCAGCTATTTAGCACCAAGCAAAAGAGGTCAGGTTAACCTCTTTTCTCTTCATCTTTCCTCCATCATCCTCAACCTCCTTCTCCCTGCCCCATTTCCTTTGTGAGAGATTATATATCTTCCTCAAGCAAGCTCCTGGCTAGAGTTTCTCAACCATCTTCATTTAAATACTGAGGAATGTGAAGGAACACGCACCCTAGGAAGTTTTGTATTTTGCATCTTTTGCTACCAAATATGCACTCAGAAGTGCAGGGCCTTGAAAAACTTCTGGGTAGCATCTTTCCTTAGGCATCATCACAAACTTTGAACTGTTGCCAACAAAGCTCACATCCCTTGATTAGAGAGCTTGAAACTACAGGGACAAATGTTCTTTGTCAGCTTGATTTGGCAAAACCCAGATCCACTTACCTTCAGAGAAGGCTTTCAGACATGTCTTTTTTATGCAACCTATTTTATAAGTAATTTCGATACTATTTGACATTGCTGGTTTTGTTTCATGTATCCGTTTTAATTGGTAGTCTTTGGTATTCAGTGTCCTGCATTAATCTCCTAATGAAGGTTGCCATTTAAGAAAAATCCAATAAATAATTAACTGACTAAAATGCAGTTGAGAGCTCATTATCTATATATAATTTAATAGTGCTGGAATTCAGCTTCAGTACTGTGTTCACTTTCAGCAGTGCCTTTAAAGAACCCAAGACTCTATGCATTTTGGAGTGATAATAAATGAAGGGCATGGTTTCCCTCCCTCTGGTTTTCTGAAACATAGAATAGACAGTACTGTATGTGAGGAAGAGAGATGCTATCTGCTTGGAAAGCAGGATCTTCTCCAACACAAAAGGCATTCCTAAAGTAAAAGCGATCCTCTATGAACTTTTCGTTTGGAGGATGGGTCTTTTGGTTTCAGCTCTCATCTACTGTCACAGTGACTGAAACAATTTAAGAACCCCTATTTGTATTTAGAGAAGTCCTGGGGGTTGTTTGCTGTTGTCCAAGAGGTGCCTCCCCTATTCCACACTGTGCTCATTTGATCAGGGGTACAGTCTGCGGCACAAATAATTTCACGCTCAGATTGAATTTGTGGTAGGAGAGTTAGAAAAAGGAGATGTGGTTCTAACTCTTGCATTTCTAAAAGAAAGAGTCAGTTGAAGCCTACTGCTATATTTGGTTCCCTCACTGTCTCTTCATTGTTTTCGTACTTCTCATGTAAGTTTATATTGGCTGAGTTTAGGCTTGTCAGAATATCCTACAGAAAGAAGAACATGGAGGAAGTAGATGTTAATTTTTTTCTATTTTAAGTCCTCCATTGTATACTCCTGACTGTACCAGACCACTATCAAAAGCTGCAAACTTTGATACTGTAAGGATAAATACACATTAAAACTAGTAGGCTTAATTCTCCCTATTGAAAATAAGGGAAGAGATTTCACTCCCTTCTCTGTTCTCACAACATTTACTTTAGAAAACTTGCAAGTATAATATCTTCTCTTTTAAAGGTATAAATCCATTTGAAAACTAAACATGCTTTTCGCCAGCTTTTTGACCTAGGAATGTCTTTCTCAAACATCTGGGAGCCATCTCTTTGAAATGCAAATATCAAAAGAGATAGCACCTCTTTCGCCCAGCTTCTCTAGGAGGGTGGGTGCCTAACTTTGGTGGGTGCCTTGCTTCACGTTGTAAAACTACCTCCTGTCAGGGCCAGCCTTGGGGTGTAGTGATCAAATTCACCCTCCGCTTGGGTGGCCTGTGGTTCCCAGGGTCGGATGCAGGGCATGAATGTGGCACTGCTCATCAAACCACGCTTTGGCAGCATCCCACATGAAAAGTGGAGGAAGATTGGCACAGATGTTATCACAGAGCCGATCTTCCTCACAAAGGAAACCCCCAAATCAACTCCCTCCTGTCATAAAGATATGAAAAGTTTGTTTTTTTTCTGGATAAATCCAATCAGCCAACACAGATAGTCACTTCAATTACCAGGTGAGTTTAGGATGAACTATGAATGACAAATGGTACTGTCAAGTGTGTTTACTAGAGGACTAGTCATTGTTTAGCTTGAAAATGCGTCTGTAACGGATTGTATCTGCTTGTTTGTATTAAAGCATGAGATGTCTTCCTATCTGTGGAACCTCTTAGCCAATTGCCTATGATGCGCATCACATTCTGGTTTAATGCTTCTTCAATATTAAAACTTTTTTCTCTCTCTATTACCTTTCTGGAAAGGTTTTCTGGGTTGGGTAAAGATTTTGTTTTCAATCATATTTCCCCAAGAATGCCAGTTTGGAGACAACTGAAGGAGCAATCATTTTCTCCCACTCACTGGAGAAGGAAAATACTTGTAATCCACTAGTGTTCTTACCTCTCAGGATGTTTGCTCACATTTAATTCTTTCCTAACATATTTGGTTAAAATATGTCCTTTTATGCATGTGTTGAAGTTCATCAAACCATGTGTAGACATTTTCATAAGTTGGGTTAGTTATTTTCTTCCAAGGCACATTGACATTTAAGTCCTAACTCTGGAACATAAGCATAACTCTAGAGGTAAACACTATTCTTTTAATCACTGCTAATTAACTCTACTCTGTCATATTCTGCAGAAGATGAATTACTGAAAGCACATGCTGAATTCCAATTAATTTTGTGACTAACTGTTGTGTAACTCTCAGTAAATTATGATTCTCCAGTAAATAGTTATGATTTACAAAATTAAAGGAAACTGTTGAAAGTGGAAAGTTTAAAAAAATAGGCAGAAATTAGAAATTATGAAATATTTCATGAGTATCCCAGTACACAGCTGCCTTATTTACCTGAAATGTTAGGGAGTTAATCATCATTACCGTTAATTGGGTATCCATGGTAAGTAGCCTTGGACTGCTTTCTCTTACATTTTCAGTATATTTATAACATTAATGATGTTTTAAAAAATTCACTGTATTTTCTTCAATGTTATCACTTGAGGACTATATATATATTTGTCCCAGAGATGCTGCCATCACTTAGCAGAGTTTTAGAATTCCATGAAATCCACCATAAAGTCTCTTTTTCTAAAGTTATTTTTCCAACCTGTATGTTCTAGAATTAAACGTTCGTCTGTTGAAGATGAATTAGCCTTTGGAAAACACCAACTCAATGAGGACCACATCTGGCATATCAGGGAAAGCAAGATACAGAATATCACTTTTTACTGAAGACTTTCTCAACTGTTACTAAGTAACAACTATTTTTTCTCATGTAGTTCTTTAACTGACTCTAAAACTGGTCATTTCAATAGAAGACACATAATAGCCATGAGTTATGCCCTCTCAAGGTAAATTGCAGCACATTTTTTTCATAGGAGTAGGGTGAGGAAAGAAATAAAAGTAAAACTTCAAGATTGCAGAAAATGGCAAAGTAATTAAAGTCTTCATATTCAAACATTTGGAAAACATATATACTCATTTGTAAAATATCATATTTGAGAAGTCCTGTTTCTGGTCCAGCATTTAAGGAGACTGGAAGTAGTCACTCCAATCTAACAATAAATAGCTCAACAAATGAAAAAATCAACAACTTGTCTTAGATCTATCAGAAGAGGAAGGTCTCAGGTCAAACCACTGCCCCCAAAATTAGAGAGAAAGGGGATACAGGGAATCACAACTTGATGAAGCAGAAACCTCCACAGGAATTAGCACTGGGGTAGGAAAATCTAAACTGTAATTGAGGGGCCGGCCCCATGGCTGAGTGGTTAAGTTTTGTGCTCCACTTCAGTGGCCTGGGGTTTCTCTACTTCAGATCCCGGGCGCAGACATGGCACCGCTCATCAGGCCACGCTGAGGCAGCGTCCCACATGCCACAACTAGCAAGACACACAGCTAAAATATACAACTATGTACTGGGGGGATTTGGGGAGAAGAACAAAAGAAGATTTAAACTGTAATTGAGGAATTGCTGGAAACTGAATTTGGACAAGTATGAGAGGAAACGACTCCAGGGGCTGTTCAGTCATGTCGGGAGCCCACACACTTTTGAGTGTTTCAACTCCAGAGGCTCTACCTAATTCTCACAGTAAATATTGGAGAAAAATCTCCTCGAGCTTCCAGAAAGGGAGAGAGGAAAAATCACCATCATGAAATACACTAGAACATTCTGTTAGTCTTAACAGAGCCTGCCCTCAAGAGAAATTATTCTGCCAGAGCCCAAATTTGGGGGGTTTTATTAGAGCCTAACCTAGCTGAGACAAGGGAAATACCCAGCTCCAGCCCACTTTAGTCATCCCTTCACACCTCAGGGGGAGGGCACTGAGAAGTTTGTGCAAAGTTCACACTTCAGTAAGAAAGGTTTACTAAAAGACTGAGAACCTAATCATGGAATTATAAATGCTATCCCTTCCCTTCACACTTTACAAACACATTACTAAAGGCCAGTTTACTGGAGGTTTACAGTTTACTGGAGGGTCCTTTTTCCAGTACATCATGTATGGCTTTTAATAAAGATTACAACGCATATTAAAATGTTAAGAACACAGTTTGAAGACACAGAGCAAGCACTAGAACTAGACTCGGACACAGCAGAGAAGTCAGAATTATAAGGTTGAGAATTGACAACTATGATTAACATGCTAAAGACTCTAAAAAAGAAAAAAAGGGTAGACGCTATTTCAGAGCTGATTGGTAATGTTAGCAAAGAGATAGAAATTCTAAGAAAGAAACAAAAAGAAATGCTGAGGACCAAAAATACTGTAACAGAAAGGAAGAATTACTTTGATGGGCAAATTAGTACTGGACACAACTGAAGCAAGAATTTCGGAGCTTGAGGATATGTCAACAGAAACTTTTAAAACTGAAAAACAAAGAGAAAAAAGACTGAAAAAAAGTGGAACAGAACACCCAAGAACTGTGCAACAGCTACAAAAGGTGTAACACAGACACAATGGGAATACAGAAAGGGAAGAGAGACAGGAACGGAAGAACGATTTGAGGCAATAATGACTGAGAATTTCCCAGAAACATCAGATAACAAACCACAGATTCATATAAATATGTTTTATGTATATTTTCATGTTCAAACTTGCAGAAAATCACAAGGATAAAGTCTTGAAAGAAGCCAGAGGAAAAAGAAACACCTTACCTACTGAGGAGCAAAAAATATCACATCCAACTTCTCTTTGGGAACTATGCAAGCAAGAAGAGAATGGGAATAAATTTTAAAGTGTTGAGAGAAAAACTCCAACCAACCCAGAATTCTGTATCCTGTGAAATTGTCCTTCAAACGGTATGGAGAAATAAAGACTTTTTCAAACAAACTAAACTTGAAGGCATTTGTTCTTCAAATGAAGACTGAATTTCTGCCTTGCAAGAAATGTTAAAAGTTTTTCTGAGAGAAGGAAAATGATATAGGTCAGTAACTCAGATCTACATAAAGAAAGGAAGCATGTTAGAGAAGAAATAAGTAAAGGTAAAATAAAAACTTCTTATTCTTACTTGATCTAACAGATAACGGTTTGTTCAAAATAATAATAGCAACAATCTATTCAATGATTATAGCTTATGTGTAAGTGGAACGAATGACAGCAATGATACAAAGGATGAAAGGGAGGAATTAGGAACACCTTGTTTTATGAGCTACTTGCACTATCCATGAGGTAATATAGTATTACTTGAAAGAGGACTTGGATTAGTTATAAATATATATTGCAAATTCTAGGGTAATCACTAAGAAACATTTTAAAAAAGTATAACTGATATGCTAAGAAAGGACAGAAAGTTGAATCATATAAAATGCTCAATTAAAACCATAAAAGGCAAAAACAGTGTGAAAAACAAAAATAGGAACAAAAAAGGACAATGAATCAATGAATAGAAAACAGTAACAAATGTGGTAAATATTAACCCAATTATATCAATAATCACTGGAAACATCAATGGTCTAAAAATACCAATTAAAAGTCAGAGATTATCAACTGTATGTGGTCTACAAGAAACTCACTTTAAATATAAATACACATAAAGATAAAAAATAAAGAGATGAAGAAAGATATACACTAAACAAAAGGAAGGAAGCATAGCCATATTAGTTTCCAATAAAGCAGATGTTAGAGTAAGGAAAACCATCAGGAAAAAAGAAGGACATTACATAATGATAAAAGAGTCAATTCTCTAAGAAGACAACAATCTTTAACGTGTATAAGCCTAACAATAGAGCATCAAAATATGTGAGACAAAAACTGATAGAACTGCAAGGAAGAGAGGAATCCATTATTACAGTTAGAAACTTCAGCACCTTTCTATCTGCAAAGGGAAGCTCTAGCAGGCAGAAAATCAGTAAGGACATACTTGAAACTAAACAACACCATCAATCAACTGTAGACATCTATAGACATCTATAGACTACTTCATCCAAGGATAGCAGAATATACATTCTTCTCAAACTCACAGGGAATATTTACCAAGAGAGTTAACATTTGAGGCCATTAAATACACATTAACACATTGAAAAGAATAGAAATGATGCAATGTATGCTTTCAAACTGCAATGCAATTAAACTAGAATTCAATAACAGAAAGATAGCTAGGAAATCTCCAAATACTTGGAAATTAGACAACATAATTCTAAATAACACATGAATCAAAGAATAAATCTCAAGGAAATTAAAAAATATTTTGAACTAAGTGAAAATGAAAATATAACTTTAAAAATGTTGTAGGATGCAGTGAAATCAGTGCTTAGAGGGAAATTTATAGCATTGAATGCATATCTGAAAAGAAAGATTTAAAATCAATAAGCTTACACCTAAAAAAAACTAGAAAAACTAGGAGAAATTAAATCCAAAGTAAGCAGAAGAAAAGAAATAAGAAAAATTAGTGCAGAAATTGATGAAATTGAAAATAGAGAAATCAATAGAGAAATTCAACAAAACCAAAACCTAGTTCTTTGAAATGATCAACAAAATTAATAAGCATCTAGACAGGCTAACTGGGAAAAAAGAGATGGGAGATAATTACTAATATCAGAAATGAAAGAAGGAGCATCACTACAGATTCCATGGACATTACAAGGATAATAAAGGAATAATATAAACAAATTTGATAATCTAGATGAAATGAACCAATTCCTTAAAAGGCACAATCTCTCAAAATTCATATGAAAAGCAATAGCTAATTTGACTGGGCCTATATCTATTAAAGAAATTGAACCAATGATTAATAACCGTTCAAAACAGAAAGCAACAAGACCAGATGAGTTCACTGGTGAATTCTGCCAAATATTTAAAGAAGAAATTATGCCAATCCTCTATAATCTCTTCCAGAAGACCAAAGCAGATAAAAGATAAAAGCAGAATATTTCCTACTCATTCTCTGAGGCCAGCATTATTCTCACACCAAAAGCAGGCAAAGACATTGTATGAAAAATACAAGCCAATATATCTCATGAATATAGTTGTAAAAATTCTCAAAAAAATGAGTAAATTGAATCCAACAATGTATAAAAAGAATTATACACCACAACCAAGTGGAATTTAGCCCAGCTATGCGAGGCTGGCTCAACATTGGAAAATCAGTTAAAGTAATTCATCACATCAACTGGCCAAAGACAAAGAATCACATGATCATATAAGTAGATCCAGAAAAAGTATTTGACAAATTCTAACACCCATTCGTTATAAAAGCTCTATTCAGTAAACTAGGAATAGAGGGGAACTCACTCAACTTGATGAAGAACATCTGCAAAAAACTTGCAACTGATGTCATACTTAATGGTCAGAAACTAGAGCTTTCTTATCAAGATCAGGTACAAGGCAAGAATATTCTCTCTCACTAATCTTTTTCAACATTATACTGAAAGTGCTAGCTACTGCTATAAGACAGGATTTTATATAGAGAGGCAAAAGACCCAGAATAGCCAACACAATTCTGAAGAAGAAAAAAGACTGAGGACTGACATTACTGACTTCAAGATTTACTATAAAGCTACAGGAATCAAGACAGTGTGGTATCGGTGAAAGAATAAACAAATACATCAACGGCACAGAATAGAGAGCCCAGAAATAGACTCACACAAATATAGTCAACTGATCTTTGACAATGGAGCAAAGACAATACAATGGAGCAAAGACAGACTTTTCAACAAATGATGCTGGAACAAGTGGACATTCACATGCAAAAAAATGAATCTAGATGCAGATATTACATCCTTCACCAAAATTAACTGAAAATGGATTAGAGACTTAAATATAAAATGCAAACTTATAAAAGTCTTAGAAGATAACCTAGCATGAAAACCTGGATGAACTTGGATATGGGGATGCCTTTTTAGATACAACACCAAAACAATCCATATAAGAAATAATTGATCAGCTAGACTTTACTACATTTAAAAAGTTCTGCTCTGGGAAAAATAATGTCCAGAAAATGAGAAGAGAGGCTCCAGACTCTAAGAAAATATTTGCAAAAGACATATCTGATAAAGGAATGTCATCCAAAATATGCAAGAGATTCTTGAAACTCAACAACGAGAAGATGAACAGCCTGATTGAAAAATGGACAGAAAACTTGACTAGACACCTCACCAGAGAGGATATACAGATGATGACTAATCATATGAAAAGATGCTCCACACCATATGCTATTGGGAAATTGCAAGTTAAGACAATGGTAAGATGTGACTGCACGTCTATTGGAATGGCCAGGATCCAGAGCACTGATGGCACCAGGTGTTGGTGTGGATATTGAGTGGCAGGAACTCTCATACATTACTGGTGTTGGAATGAATGACTGCAGCCACTTTAGAGGACAATTTGAGAGTATCTTGCAAAACTAAACATGCGCTTGCCATACGATCCTGTGACTGTGCTGCTTGGTATTTATCCAAAGGGAGTGAAGACCCGTGTCTACACAAAAATCTCCACACAAGTTTTCGTAGTGGATTTGTTTATGATTGCCAATACTGGGAGGCAACAGGGATGTTCAGTGAAGACTGTGGTGCTTCCAGACAATGGAATATTGTTCAACGCAAGGGGTACTTGGGCTATCAAGCCATGAAAAGACATGGAGGAACCTTGGTTGCATATTGGTAGGTGGAAAAGACCAATCTGAAAGGGCTACATACTATGGTGATTCCAACTATGTGACATTCTGGAGAGAGCAGGACTATGGAGATAGAAGCGTGGTTGCTGGGGCTTGTGGGGAAGAGATGAACAGGCTGAGCATGGAAGAATTCCGGGGCAATGAAACTATTCTGTATGATATTATAATGGTCGATGCATGCCATGTATATTTGCTGAGACCCATAGAATGTACAGCACCAGGAATGAAGTGTAGTATGAAGTCTGTACTTTAGGTCATGATGATGTGTCAATGTCAGTTCATCAATTTTAACGAATGTACCACTCTACTGCAGGATTTTGATGGTGAGGCAGGCTGCAGATGTGTGGGAGAAGGGCTGTATGGGAAATCCCTGTGCTTTCCACTCCATTTTGCTGTGAACCTAGAACTGGTCTAAAAAATGGCCTATTTAATTAAAAAATATTTGGATGTATATGGCTTTCTAAAAGTTCAAGAGTTCTCCAAAAATAAAGGAAAAAATGTGTTACCGAAGAAGTATGTATTGCTATATATATAGAAAAAAATTTGCTTAAGGTCACTAAGACAATGTTTGCAAAGAATAAAACACAAAAGGATGTAAGTGCAAAACTGTGGGTGTTATGAATTAGTATTATATTTTAGAGAAAATGTAATTCAAAATTATTAGTTTCTATATTATGACTTTTTATTCATACCATTAACATTAAAACTTCCTAAATTTATTGTCAGTATGCAGAAATTACCCTAAGGAAGTATACGCTTTGCGAAATGTTGGAACAGAAGTTGCTTAAAGGATTTGATTTTCAGCCATGCTGCAGGATAAAATCTCTGACTTTTAAAATGGAATATTAGAAGTCTTTGATCCTCAGAGAATAGAATTTAATCAGATTGAAGCAAGATAGCTGTGACGGACAGTTATTTATTTAAGAGCAATATGACTTTTCAGTTTAGATAAGCAAAGTTCCCTCTTTTAATATTAAAGTTGACAACTGAAGAGAACTTACTTTTAAGTTCAGAAGGTAGGATTATGCATTTTTACAGAACCCTGGGAAGGTTTTTATGCTTCACACTGGAAAAAAGTAGTTAGACCACCTGGATACCAATAAGACTATCGTAGAGTTTTTTTCAGGGAATTTTAAAACCAGTTCACTGAGCACTGTGGGGCCCGCCAACCAGCCCTGTCCCTCTTTGTGTTTCTCCGTGCTTCACACAATAACTAGCTCACCGGATGCAGTCAACAAATAATTGTTAGCAGAAAGCAGACTAACAAGCAAAAATACAGAGGAACTGTAGGATACGCCATTCCATAGGGATGTACTTTTGTCACTAGAAGTAATATCTTTCTTCCCCTCCCATAAAAAGGTGTTTAAAGGAAAACAACATTCACAGGTTGTTAATAAAATGACTGCCTTATATATGTCATACACTGTGTTAAATGGCATTCTATATATCATCTCAAATAATCCTCACAGCTATTACCTTCTTTATAGATGAGAAAACTAAAGCACAGAGAAGTTGAGTATTACCTCAAACAAAATGGCCAGCATGCAGGGCTTTGAAATCAGATATTCTGATTTCATAGAGTAGCTTTTACCAAACACATCAAATTTCCTCCCATTGTAATTAAGGCCTTCAATGCAGATAAAGATGGTTTCACTGATGTTAAGATTGCAAAACAAATGTATATATAAGTTATTTGGCTATGGCCATCATGCTGTCAATGAAGCCATAATTAGGGTAAAACATTTGGTCTGAAAGCTAATTCAAATGTTAGGTATATCACCTTAGGAGAAAAGCTGAGAAGTAAGGAAATATGGATATAAAAATAAAACTATATCTTTTTTTTCAAGCTTTCTTAAGACTTTCATTAAAGACTGCTCTTCATAAGACTCCTGTCATTCAACTAATAATGTGCACAGATTCCCCATGAAAGGATCATTTTATAAATTTCATTTTCCAGGTATAGCCTTCGTAACAAAGGTAGTTAAATGGGGTGATAATTCACAACATTTTCTCTCCACCTCCCTCCAAAATGGTGTATGGGAAGATATTTATAAGCCTGAGATGAAAGAAACATCATGGCTCTGGCAGAGAAAAGCCCTCGGTGGAAGCTGGAGGCAGAAGGTAGGCTTCTGTCGTCTTCAACGAGCTTTGTGGGGTGTGGGCATGGAGCTTCTAGAGACCATTAATGAAAACCACTTTTGTAAATGCTGTGTTTTGCTCACTCTTGAATATTGAAGAAATGTTGGTAGATGAAGGATGAGATGCCAAACCGAAAAGAATATCATATTCAAACATGCATAACCAAAGGCTGTGGGCTCAAAAGGGGCTGATTCTAGGAAAGAGAGAGGAAATCTCTTTAGACTTTTCAATTCTGAAAAATGTCATATCCACTGTGTAAAGCACTATTAAGATTAATTCTTCCAATTAGACTTTCAAGCTAGGTTCTGTCTTCTGAAGCTCATGTCTCTGGAAAGTATAGAAATTAGGACATTGAAAGTCAAGATTGATAGATTCATAGACTAGGGTTCTTTTCCACCTCTGTGGTGGTACCACTTCCACGCCCTTAGAAACCTAATCATATTCTGTTCCGTGAGGTGAGTCATTTGCTTTCTCCAGGCATGTTTCTTCACTAGTAAAGTGCAGTTTGTGGCACAGGGCAGCTCTAAGATCTCCCACTATATTAAACTCTCTATGGTTCTAGATGTTCCTCACTTTATAAGCTTCTCTACTGCTATATACTTTTCTCTCCAAAGTAAGCACACATCAGAAGCAGGGTTAACCAGGGTCTCTAAGGAAAAAATGTTAGAGTTTTATGTGTTTATGCTTAACTCCTGCCTTATTGTTTACATTTATAAAGCTTTTCCATCTATATGAATCAGAAGTGTAATAAATACAAACCATAGTATTAATTTTGCCTAGGATGATAAGGTTGTTTAGCAAGATTTAAGAGTATCAAGAAAGTTTATTTAAGAATAAATCATCTGAAATATATTAGTTGTAATTTTATTCTGCAAGGTTTGAATATATTTGTGTTTATAAATATATCAAAATTATTGATTTGATTTTTGCCCTTTTTTATTTCCCTTCAGAAAAAATTAAACAGCCCTTAGTCTTATTTCAAATGCTTTGTGCTTACTTAGAAATCACATATTTATGACTGCTCCCAGATATTCTTACCATATTTCATATCATAACTAATGCACATGCAGTTAGAACATACTGCACTATCTTGCTTGTCATCGCGTTTCACAGGGTTTGGGTTCAGATGGATAATTGTTTTATGCCACTTCTGAAATTGGCACTAATATATATCATCACTACATATCACACTTTACCTTTACCATAAAGTTAACAGTGACTTCAGAAATAGAGAACCTAAGTCTGTTTCACGAGCATTTTCTTTCAAAATTGAAAAAATAATCCCATCTCTTGCAATCTCTCCTTGGCATCTCCAATCAAAGCCAACAACACAAGGCTGCTTTATTTACTAGTGATGTTCCCAGAAGAGTGAGTATAGGCAAGGCAATTGAGCTCTTCAGATAAAGACAAATTTTATAGACAAATGTACAAACACCCTGTAAGATAAATGACTTTAAAAAATGAAGATTACCTTTAAATATAATACCTATTTGAATACTGTGAGTTGAATGGCATTTATAGTCAAATTACCTTTGCATGCATTTTTTTGCCTTCACTTTTTTTAGAGCTGTTTAAGGATCACAGCAAAATTGAGAGGAAGGTATAGATATTTCTTATATATCCCCGTGCCCTCACATGCATAGCCTCCCACATGCATTATCAACAACTCCCACCAGAGTGGTACATTTGTTACAATTGATGAACCCACACTGACACCTCATAATCAGCCAAAGTCCACAGTTTACCTCTCGGTGCTGTACTGTCTGTGGATTTGGACAAATGTATGATGACATATATCCATCATTATGGTTTCATACAGTGTATTTTCACTGCTCTAAAAATCCTCTGCGCTCTGTCTATTCATCCCTCTCTTTCTTCCTCAACACCTGGTAACCACTATTTTTTTTACTGTCTCCATAGTTTTGCCCTTTTCAGAGTGTCATGTAGTTGGAATCATGGAGTATGGAGCCTGTCCAGAATGGTTCTTTCACTTTATACTTTTAAGATTCCTCCATGTCTTTCATGGCTTGATAGATAGTCCTTTTTAGCACTGAATAATATTCCATTGTCTAGACGTACCACAGTTTATGTATCTACTCAGCTACTACAGGGCATCTTGGTTGCTTTGTTTTGTCATAAGTTTTGGCAATTATGAATAGAGCTGCTATAAATGTGCAGGTTTTTCTGTGGCCATAAGTTTTCAAATCCTTCAGCTAAATACCAAGGAGCATAATTCCTGGATGATATGATTTAGTTCTGTAAGAAATCACCAAATTCTCTTCCAAACTGGCTGTACCACATTGCATTCCCACCAGCAAAGGATGAGAGTTCTGTTGTGCCACATCCTCACCAGTATTTGGTGTCAGTGTTCTGGATTTTGGCCATTCTTATAGGTGTGTAGTGCTATCTGGTTGCTGTTTTCCTTTGCATTTCCTGGATGACATAAGATGTGGAGCATCTTTTCATATGCTCACTTGCCATCTCTATGTTTTCTTTGGTGAGGTGCTGTTAAGGTCTTAGGCCCATTTTTTAGTCAGGTTTTTTGTTTTCCTACTGTTGAATTGTGAGTCCTTCGTATACTTTGAATTAAAGTGCTTTATCAGACGTGTCTTTTGAAAACATTTTCCCCCAGTCTGTGACCTGTCTTCTCATTCTCTTGAAATTGCCTTTTGCAGGGCAGAACTTTTTTAATTTTAATGAAGTCCAGCTGATGAATTATTTCTTATATGGATCGTGTTTTTGTGTTGGATATAAAAAGTCATCACCAAACCCAAGTTTGTCCAGGTTTTCTCCTATGTTACCTTCTAAGAGTTTTGCATTTTACATGTAAGTCTGTGATCCTCTTTCAGTTAATTTTTGCAAAGGGTGTAATATCTGTGTCTACATCCGCTTTTTTGCATGCAGATGTCCAGTTGTTCCAGCATCATTTGTTGAAAAGACTGTCTTTTCTCCATTGTATTGTGTCTATGCTTCTTTGTCAAATATCCATTGACTATATTTGTGTGTGTCTATTTCTGGGCTCTCTATTCTGTGCTATGGGCATCTTTGTTTATTCTTTCACTGATGCCACACTGTCTTGATGGCCATAGCTTCATCATAAATCGTGGAGCTGGTTAGTGTTAAGTCCTCTGTCTTTGTTCTTCAATATTGTGTTGGCTATTCTGGATCTTTTGCCTCTCCATGTAAACTTTGGAATAAGTTTGTTGATATCTACACAAAAAAACTTGCTGGTAGTTTGATTGCAATTGCACTGAATGGATAGATCAAATAGGGAAGTGCAGACATCTTGGCAATATTGAGTCCTCCTGTCAGTGAACATGGAATATCTCTCCACTTATTCTTCTTTGATTTCTTTCATCAGAGTTTGTAGTTCTCCTCATAGATATGGTACATATTTTTTAGATTTATATCTATATATTTCATTTTGGCAGGTGTTAATATAAATGGTATTGTATTTTTAATTTCAAACTTTGCTTGTTCATTGCTGGCATATAAGAAAGCAACTGACTTTTGTATATTAACCTCGTATCCTGCAAACTTGCTATAATCGCTTATTAGTTCCAAGAAGGTTTTTGGCAATTTCTTCAGATTTTCTATACGTGCATAGCTCAGAAATATTGCAGATTCAGTTTCAGACCACTACAATAAAGCAAATATCACAATAAAGAGAGTCACACAAATTATTTGGTTTCCAAGCCCATACAATCATGTTTACACTATACTGTAATCTTTTAAGTGTATAATAGAATTATTTCTTTAAAAAAACAGTGCACTTACCTTAATTAAAAAATATTCATTGCTAAAATAAATGCTAACCATCTTCTGATCCTTTAGTGAGTTGTAAACATTTTGTTGGTGGAGGGTCTCACCTTGATATTGATGGCTACTTACTGATCATGGTGGTGGTTGCTGAAGATTGGGGTGTCTGTGGCAATTTCTTAAAATAAGACAACAATGAAGTTTGCCATACTAATTGACTCTTCCTTTCACAAATGATTTCTTTGTAGCATGCAATGCTTTTGGTAATATTTTACCCACCATAGAACTTAGAACTTCTTTCAAAATTGGAGTCAATCCCGTCACCCATGCTTTGGCAGCAACCCACATACAAAATTACAAAATAGAGGAAGATTGACCTAGATGTTAGCTCAGGACTAATATTGCTCAGCAAAAAAACAAAACAAAACAAAACATGGACTCAATCCTCTCAAACTCTGCTGCTGCTTTGTCAACTAAGTTATGTAATATTCTAAATCCTTTGTTGTCATTTCAACAATCTTCACAGCATCTTCACCAGGAGTAGATTCCATCTCAAGAAACTACTTTCTTTGTTCATCCATGAGTAGTAACTCCTCATCCATTAAAGTTCTATCATGAGATTGTAGCAATTCAGTCACATCTTCAGGCTCCACTTCTGATTCTAATTCTCCTGTTATTTCCATCACAATTGTAGTTACTTTCTCCACTGAAGTCCTGAACCCCTCAAAGTCATCTGTGAGGGCTGGAATCAACTTCTTCCAAATTTTCATTAATGTTGATATTTTGACCTCTTCCCATGAATCATGAATGTCCTTAATGGCATCTAGAACAGTGAATCCTTTCCAGAAGGTTTTCAGTATACCAAGATCCATCAAAAGAATCACTATCTATGGCAGCTACAACCTTACAAAATGTATTTCTTCAATAATAAGACTTGAAAGTTGAAATTACTCCTTCAGTCATGCACTGTAGAATGGATGCTGTGTTGGCAGGCAGGAAAACAACATTAATCTCATTGTACATCTCCATCAGAGCTCTTGGGTGACCAGGTCCAACGTCAATGAGCAGTAATATTTTAAAAGGAATCTTTTTTTCTGAGCAGTAGGTCCCAACAGTGGCTTTAAAATATTCAATAAACCATGTTGTAAACAGATGTGCTGTCATCCAGGCTTTGGTGTTCCATTTATAGAGCACAGGCAGAGTAGATTCAGCATAATTCTTCAGGGCCCTAGGATTTTGGGAATGGTCAATGAGCATTGGCTTCAGCTTAAAGCCACCAGCTACATTAGCCGCTAATAAGAGAGTCAGCCTGTCCGTTGAAGCTTTGAAGCCAGGCAATGACTTCTCCTCTCTAGCTATGAAAGTCCTAGATGGCATCCTCTTCCACTGTAAGGCTGTTTCATCTACATTGAAAATCGGATGTTTGATGTAGCCGCCTTCGTTAATGATCTTAGCTAGATCTTCTGGAGAACTTCCTGCAGCTTCTACGTCAGCACTTGCTGCTTTACCTTGCACTTTTATGTGGTGGAGATGACTTCTTTCCTTAAACCTCAGGAACCAATCTCTGCTGGCTTCAAACTATTTTTCTGCAGCTTCCTCACCTCTCTCAGCCTTTGTAGATTGAAGAGAGTTAGGGCCTCCCTCTGGACTAGGTTTTGGCTCAAGTCAAACTTGTGGCTGGTTTGATCTTCTGTCCAGACCACTAAAACTTTCTCCATATCAGTAATAAATCTGTTGTGCTTTTTCATCATTTGTGTGTTCACTGGAGTAGCACTTTTAATTTCCTTTAAGAACTTTTCCCTTGGATTCACAACTAGGCTAACTGTTTGGCTCAAGAGGTATAGCTTTTAGCCTATTTCACTTTTGACATACTTTCCTCACTAAGGTTAATCATTTCTAGCTTTTCATTTGAAGTGAGGGATGTGAAACTGTTCCTTTCAATTTGAACAATTAGAGGCCACTATAGGGTTATTAATTGGCCTAATTTCAATATTCTGGTGTCTCAGGGAATAGGGAGACCCCGGGAGAGGGAGAAAGATGGGGAAATGGTTGGTTGGTGGGGCAGTCAAAACATACACATTTATCGATTAAGTTTGCTGTTTTATATGGGCATGGTTCATGGCACCCCAAAACAGTTACAATAGTGACATGAAAGATCAGTGATCATAGATCACCATAAAAGATGCAAAGAATAATATAACAACATATGATAATGAAAAAGTTTGAAATATTACAAGAATTACCAAAATGTGATACAGAGACATGAAGTGAGCAAATGCTGTTGGGCAAATGGCACCAAAAGACTTGCTCAACCCAGGGTTGCCCCAAACCTTCAATTTCTAAAAGACACAATATCTGTGAAGTGCAGTAAAGCAAAAAGCACACTAAAACAAGGATATACCCATATAGATGTTCATGTCATCTATGAACAAAGATAGATTTATTTCTTCTTTCCCAATCTGTAAGTATGCAATTTAAAAATTATTTTTGTTATTTTATAGCAAAGAGAAAAATTTAATTCATGGATAAGCTGTTTCACATGACAATGGACTTTTAAATGATTGACTTAAAATCTCAATGCTTTATTCTCTGCTCTATAAAAGACTGGATGATGTACCAAGACAATATAATGTGTTGGTAATCTCTACGATATTTAAATATTAGTACATAAAGCATTTAAACATACTTGTTATTTTTATCATAGTTTTCATAGAATTCAAATAAATAACATTTTAAAATTTGCATTAAACATATACAGAATCCCTAAAGTGTTGTGGCTAAATTAAACATTTCTTTGAAGGTTATAAATGATAAGAAGATTCTTATTGAGATACACTGGGTGACTGGAATTGTTGTTTTTTAGAACATTCTAGTTCAAGTTTTACTTTGTTATTAAAAACAGCCCTATTGGTGTATTTTCTCTAGTGTGCCTAGAAATTATTGAGCTGTTTGTTTACTGGGCAGTCAAGTAGATTGATTTTCCTAGGTTTCTGAATGAAGGCTTGAAACTTAAAAAATGTGACACTTGAAAGGAAACCTAATCCTTTAAACTTGAAAGGATAAAAAGAGAACTAAAGTACACATTTCATCTTTATTTGTACATAAGATTCTAAAGAATGAGAAAATGAAAATGAAAAACTTTCTGAAAGATTAATATTGTCTATCTTGAGAAATTTTCAGAATAACTTAGTTATCTATTTTTGTGATAAAATTATTGTTGACTCCTGTTAGAGAGTTTTAGCGAAGTTGTTTGACAGCTCAAATTTTTACACTGAAAAATTTGAAAAAGCTGGCTTGGTCTCTAAAGAATCTCTTGAATAATTTTTATTTTATTTATTTTTTATTTTATTTTATTTTGTTTTGAGGAAGATTAGCTCTGACCTAACATCTGCTGTCAATACTCCTCTTTTTGCTGAGGAAGACTGGCCCTGAGCTAACATCCGTGCCCATCTTCCTATACTTATATGTGGGAGGCCTGCCACAGCATGGCTTGACAAGCAGTGTGTAGGTCCACACCCGGGATCTGAACCAGCGAACCCTGGGCCACTGAACCTGAACTTGTGAACTTAAACACTGTGCCACAGGGCCGTCCCACAGTGAGGAATTTTTGAGGGGCAAAAACAGTGGAGAGAAAGAAATCCCAGAGAGGTAAATTCAACAGATGGCTAAAAGGCTGAGACATTCATGAGAGATTTTGACAATCTCATGGATCTGGAGGAACAAAACTTAGACTTCAGACCTCCTGTGGAGAAGGGACTTGGTTAAAAAGGACAAGTTATCCACAGGTACCAGTGAAGGGATATACTTAGGAGTAAAGACAAACTGGAAATAAACCAAGCCTCATGAAGACTGAAAACCAGCTAGGAATCAGTTCAATCCCAGAGATGGTTAAGTTATTTTGCCCATACTCTAAACATGACAGGAAGAAAAAGTCAATCCTCTCTGGCACAAAATAACAATATCCATAGCCTCAAATTAGCTATAAAATATTTCATACCTGATATGCAAAAGAAAATAACTATATATACCAGGGGACCTGACCAGAAGATTAATATTGAAAAAGAGCAAATACTGAAATAGAAGCAGGTATATTGAAGTTATACACCATAGACTTTAATACAACTTTAAAAATTACAATGATTATATCTTCGTGGTAAACATCATATCATTATGAAATATGTCCCTTATAGGAGATTTATCTGTTATTAGGGTAATATTTATTGCAACTGTTAACACAGTTAAGAGCATAAAGCTTCAAAATGTATAAAGTACAAAGTGATGTAAATAAATCGAGAAGTAGATAAATTCACAATTATAGCAAGAGTGATAATACTGATCAACTCATTTTATGAGGTCAGAATAATCTCAGTAACAAACAACATTATAAAAAGGAAAAATCACAAGCTAATTTCTTTAATAACGACAAAACTCCTAAATTTATTATTAGCAATCTAGAGCCATCATATATAACAATAATATATTATGGCCAAGGATGTTGCTTCAGGAATGTAAGTAGGGTATAACACTTAGAAAATCAATCAGTGTACTTCCTCAGAATAACAGAATAAAGGAGGAAATCTTATAATCACCTCAAATAGATGCAGAGAAAGGTAAGAGAAATCAATTCCGATTGTTCTATGCCCATGCATATTCAGTACTATTTTGAGTATAAGCATTAAAAGAAAAAAATGTGGATAAAAATATAATTTTAATTGTATGTGTACATTAATCCTTAGAGAGAGAGAGATGTTCAAAACAGAGGAATAAAATCTTTCTAAACCAAGTTTAGCTCTGAGAGGCAATGAGTTGTCTACACTGAGACACCAATAATAAGGCCGTGTTTTTCAGGGTCACCAAATAGCCATATTGAGAAAATATTCTTTACAGGAGAATCCCAGCTTCTGAATGTGGAATAAATGGCAGAATTATGAGTCTATTTTTTAACTTAGAAAATAATTAATTATGCACTGATAAATTGACTCTCTAAAAAGAAAGCTCTGGGGGGGCCAGCCAGGTGGCTGGGTGGTTAAGTTTGTGCACTCTGCTGCGGCGGTCGAGGGTTTCACTGGTTGGAGTCCTGGGCACGGACATGGCACCACTCATCAGGCCATGCTGCGGCAGCATCCCACATGCCACAAGTAGAAGGACCCACAACTAAAACCATATAACTATGTACCAGGGGGCTTTGGGGAGAAAAAGGAAAAATAAAATCTTTGAAAAGAAAGCTCTGATTTGTAAGATTTTCTGACTTTTATGGAATAAATACTCCTACCATGGTCAATTGCAAGCTACCAACATGGAGTCTTTGAACTCGGAGTTGCAAAGAAATGTACACAATTGGCTCTTCTGAGTTGATGGAAGCAGGCTCCTGTATGCCACTAGAAATAACTGATTTAAGCAAATTTGTAATCTATGAATGAAACCAAAAGAAGACAGGTTAATAGAGAATTTTATGATGAAGGAACAAGAATATTAACACCTGAAACCACATATTAATTTCAGCATTACTAAGACTGCTACCAGGAGATATAAAGTACCTTCTGATATAAATGTGAAGTACACAGAACCACCTTCCTATCGAATGTTCTTGCCAAAAAATGTTTGAACTAGATCTAATCAAACCTACAGAACTAATTTGAAGATTATGGGACAAACGGAAAAGAGGAATACAATGGTACCTCTAGGTGGTAAGTAGATCCAGTGGGATGCTCTACTGGTCAATTGACCTGGTTTCTTCAACAAGCAAAAAGCATGATTCAAAAAAATAAAGTTGCAAGCACTGACTATCTGGAGTAAAGAAGGATAAAGAAACTTAATACTCTAATATAAAGGGTAGGGGCCAGCCCCGTGGCTGAGTGGTTAAGTTCATGCACTCTGCTTCGGTGGCCCAGGATTTTGCCAGTTCGGATCTTGGGCACAGACCTAGCACTGCTCATCAAGCCATGCTGAGGTGGCGTCCCACATAGCACAACTAGGAGGACCTACAACTAGAATATACAACAATACAATATGTTCTGCGGGGCTTTGGGGAAAAGAAGAAGAAAAAAAGAGATAGGTAACAGATGTTAGCTCAGGGCTAGTCTTTAAAAAATAGTAATAATAATATAAAGGGTAGCTCTTGTTTGGATCTCGATTCACACAACAGATGATGAAATGGCATTTTAGATTACTGAGGAAATTTGGGTATTCAGGTGCCAAGCGATACCAATTATAATTTTCTTTGATGTCATAATAGCATTTTGGTTATGTATGAAAGTGTTCATATTTTTAGAGATGGCATAATATCTGGAATTTGCTTTAAAACAATTCAGAAAAAGAAAAACATCTTTATAATTTTGGCATATGTGCGGTAGACATGTAGAGGTTATTTGTTTTTCATTCTTCTTTGGTGCACGTTTGAAATGTTTCATAGTAAAACTTTATTGAAATTGAGCAAAAGTGAGATCTTTAATAATACAAGACTAAAACATAAATACTTGATGAGTAAATCTGAGGAGTTTATAAGACTTTTATAAAGACAATGATAACATTTTTAAAAAACCCTTAAGAGAAAACTTAAACAACTAGTGAGAAATACTATGGCCCCATATGGGAATAATGGATGGTAGGTAGCGATTTCAGGAAACAGGGAAGAAAGTTCAGGGAGTATAAGACAAGGAAAATAAAACCAAATATTTGTGTGCATTACCGAGGTCGCCACTTTGGAAAATAGGGACACGTTGAGGATTGATGAACTCTTTCCAAAGAACTGCTTGCTATTCTTCAACCTTCTAACAGATTATTTTTATTATGTATCCTGGAGATAGTATTGAGCATAAGGGTCTCATAATTGATTTCTCATTCTCTAAGTATGTCTTGCACAGGTGAGCTGGCAAGATATTTTAATAATCTTGTCACCGTCTGCCAAAACTCTAAGCAAACAAGAAAAATCACTTATCTTCCTAGCCTATTATATTTCTAGTAACTCAGGTCAAAATACTAATATCTTATTTGGTAAGTTGCACTGACTGTCTACTAAATCTGGTTCTCATGGAAAAAATCAAGTTCAACCAGTTTTCTCTGCTGAGTTTTAACTTGATGGTCCAATGAATTTTCCCAATATTGCTAATTAAAAATTCAGGAAACTGGGGCCAGCCCTGTGGCGCAGTGGTTAAGTTCACACATTCTGCTTCAGCAGGCGCCGGTTCGTGCATTTGGATTGCGGATGCGGACCTACACGCCGCTTGCCAAGCCATGCTATGGCAGGGGTCCCACATACAAAGAAGAGGAAGTTGGGCACACATGTTAGCTCAGGGCCAGTGTTCTTAAGCAAAAAGAGGAGTATGAGCGGCAGATGTTAGCTCAGGGCTAATCTTCCTCAAAAAAAAATTCAGGAAACTGGAAAATATTGAGTATGCTAGGCAGAAGTGATCCACTGTCATTGTAAAATATAAGACGGCATTCAGCCAGTGCTATAACACTTCAGTTAACTTTGCAATTCTGAAAGAATTCGACGTCTATAGTTTACATTGTAATTTGAAGTTGCTTCAAAGGAACGATTTGCAATGATATGTAGAATATGCAAAATATGAAAATAAGCCAATTATCTATAAGTGTCTTTATTCTATTTATCCCACTGTTGAGTTAACCACCAATTAAGCGTTCTCTTTAACTGAACTCCCCAACAATGCTGGGTAACTGTGGCGTTATTTTATCTTTGTTTTAACTTAGTCATAACTTCTATGTAATTTTGTTCCAGTTTGGAAGTCGTTTCCATACTCTTCTATCCTAAGACAAGTGACAGAAACAAAGTCTAGAATAAATCTGCCTTTGATTTGGCCTGCTTTATAACTATGCCAGTAGAGGCTGGAGTTTGTCAGGCTGCCCAAAAAAAGAATATTATAATGCTTATACTTTTATTTTATCTACGCTTTTTGAGGCCAATTTAGATCATACCATTTCTATCTCAAATGATTGAGGTGTTACTGACTTTTCAATTGCTCCCTAACATGAAACACATAGTCTCTTCAAACTGTTTTGAAGTGCTTTTGTCAACTGCCAAACTGCTGAGGAGGCTTGAGTATAGGTTTTAATTAACGTATTTTATTGAAATCTTTCAGAGCCATCAGCTTCCCTGTGGTTATTTGAGATAGGTCCCTTGTTGTTTCAAATATCTTTCTCATCTCAGAACTCTTTAGTCTGTGAACAGGTCCTGCAATTCAAATTCAGTGATACATAATGTTAAATTATAATTCATTTTTCATTTTGCAGTAATGGATTCCCCTGCTAAAATTTCACTTTGAAAGCAAAGATAAAATGAAGACGTAGCATGAAGGTGGGTAAAATAAGGTGTTTGAAATAATTTCTCTTCTACAGAAATATTTACTACCATTAGTTACTGAAATTCCAATTAAATATGTTGCTGTAAGGTTTAATTTGAATGATGATGCTATCTCAGGAGGTAAACGAGAAGGAAAATTAAGCTTAATCATATGAGGGAGCCTAATGAGATAATATTGAAGGAAGTTAAGGAGAAATGTGGTATAATCATAAACTAAGCTTTGTGAGAGTTTGATGGTTATATTGCAACTCACACTTTCCAGGGGTATAAGACCAATAAGTAGGGACTTTCACTGTGCTGGATAAATACGAGAAGAGCCCTATATAAGAGAGTAGCTGAAAGGTCATGCTGGGAACTCATTGCTGCTATTGCCTCCTAACTCACGTAAAGCCTTTCCTAGGTGTGTAAGTATTGGGCTGCACGGGGAATAAAGTAAATACAGCTGCACCCTTGGCTATAGAGTGCAGGTGAAGGTGTAGAATAATACAGCTCCTATTTAATGATCATTTGCTAAGAGCCAAACAGTGCCCTGAATGTTTTGCATGCATCATCATGTTTAATTCTTACATTAAGTCTATACATGAGAAACTATTCATTTCCTCATGTAATGATAAGGGTATCGAGCCATGGGAAACTGGCAATGGTAAACCAGATAATCTCCATCCTAGCACAGGATTTCAGTTAAACAGTCTCATGTAGACCAAAATGATAATTATTAGAATGGTCCTGTGTTACCATCAAATCTATCCTTATACCTCTTCAAACCAGCATGCAATCCAGGAAACTTAAAATTTGTCCTTGGATATGCTTCAAGAGCTTGCCGGGAGATTGGGAGTGCACAGGCAAATGAATGCTTTTCTAGATGCACACATCAAGATCACCAACTTGACTCTTCAATCCATTGCATCCAATCTCTCTTACAAAGTAAGTCTCCAAGAAAAATTTGAAAACATTTCTGGGGATAAAAAACTTTGAAGTTTGTTAGAGTCACTTAACAGGGATTCTCTTGTTATAGATTGGTATGTCAGTTTGGATCTCTGAAGGAAATAGAAGGCACGCTGAGTTGAGATCACTAAGAGAATGCAATGAAGAGTATCAGAAGGTTTAAAGTAAACTAGAGATGTTGCAGAACCCAGAGACTAGCAACACTGAAGCTCTTACCACCACTAGGCCACTGCAGCAAAGGGAAGAGTGTTTCTGAGGGACAGTTGAACAAAGGAAAAGGGGATGTTCAAAAGAACCACGGTTATAGAGAAGTAGTCACTACCATAACTATGGCTTCTGCAGCCAGCCACTACTGGAACTGAGAATGGATGTAGAGAAGAAATAAACTTACCACTCTTTCCTCCCATTCTATAACCTCCTGCTGCTGCCCTCCATTGGGTGAAACCAACCTTAAGACAAAAAGCAAGGAAATGCAGATAATGCAGTCCACAGGGGTCCAGTCCTTAGAACACAGAACAGACAAAAGAATAGCAGAAACTAGGTCTACGGGGAAGGGGAAAGTGACAAATGGATCTTAACCACCACTCTTCACACATTTTGCAGTCCAGCTTCCATTCTCGACCAACAGAGAGTTAATCACAAAACTCCATCTGTCACCAAATCATCACAGGGTGATGTCAACTTGTCACCCTCCATGTATCCTAAATTATAACTTTAGCCATATAAGGTTTAAAAAATTGGGTAAACAAATCATTTGACATAAGACATTACTGTATTCCCTATCTCTTTAGCCGATAGCAAGGTCAAAATCAGTAATCATATTTCCCTTCTTCCTCTATCTAATTCCTTATTCCCTTACCCATTAACTTAGTTGGTTGAGATTCTTAATTGGTTGAGCAACCCAAAAATTTAATTCCACAGAATTCATGTCCATGTTGATCCCGACCTTATTCAGTTGTCCTAGTTTCTCACTGAGATTATTATTGAACATGGGAATACGAAGAAATTCCTTATGAAGTCCCCAGGTAAAAGCTATAGTCTTCCCTCTGTGCTTTGTGTAATAATAACACAATTTTCTCTTAGTAATTTGGATAAATCCTTGCATCTTATAAATTAATCCCCTCATTTGCTTGTCAGTTCAGTAGAAGAGGACTTCAAAATGGTCAGCTGGCAGTCTCATTTTCCACTTTAATGGAACCATGACTGTGATCCTTGGCATAGGTGTCTCTTTCTCTTGGGTGCCAGGACTGCCAATTCAACTGAGCCCAAGTTTGTGGAAAAATTTTGCAAATGGATTTTTAGGTATTGTTATGAGATCATCCATCCATCAATGTAATGCTTTTGGGGGAAACAGCACAATATACGGTCTACTATTTTAAGGCATATGCCACAACCTATAGGACAGGACATCAAATTTTCAGAGGTTTTCACCTGCAGATGGCACTGCAATTGAGTTGTCAGTTAGCCATTTCCATCATTTTATCAGGTCAGCTGATTTTGAGTGTTGGACACATAGTAAGAACAACGAACTCTGTGGCAGGATCTCTGGCACACTTTGTTGGTGGTCAAATGAATTCTTCAGTTAGAAGCAGTGTCGAGTTGTCTAAATGGCAAGGAATAAGCATTCTGTCAATGTATGAATGGTGGATTGGCAGAAGTGTTGTGGGACAGAATGGTCAGTCTATATCTATAATAACTACTTTTGTGAGAACAAACCACTCACTCCTTTCATGAAGGAAGACATTTTGTGTAATCAATCTTTAATCCCGTGGCTGGCTAGTTCCCCAGAAAATGGTGCCAAACTGGTTCAGCATTAGCCTTTTCTTGCTCATTTTGGCACAAAGCAGATCAGCTTTGATGTGTGAAAGTCCATATTATTGAGCTCATGCATAGTCTCCATCCTTGCCAACAAAGCCACATGGAATATGGGTCCACTGAGCAAGAACTCGTAATCTGAAAACAAGTGTACTGGTTTTCACAAGTACACAAAGAACAAGACCACAGACAGGTCTTCTGGTCTATATGATTATTGAGATCCTTCTCTGTCATAGATACTCTTTAGGGAGTTTCAATACGACACAGACATTTTTGCACCATGTTCCTGCTTTGATAGATCCATCCATGTAATTCCCACCACCTCAGACTTTCCTGTCAGCAATCTTCCAGTCCTGTCCTTTCTAAGTTCTTGACAAGCCAGCCAATCCATTAGACATTGATCAGAAATAAGTGTAGAATTGGACCTTTCCAAACAGAGAACATTTGCATTTGCTCAAATCACCACCAAGTGGAAAGATTTCCCTTCTATCTGACAGGACTGTCTTTATGTAGAGCCACGTAATTATGTATCTTTATGTAGAGCTATAATGCAGCTGACTACTTCCAGCTGGTGATTGCTGCACACCACGCAGACTCATCGGCAAACTAGGCCTCAATGAATTCTTCATCTGTTAATTGGTTAATTGTGTCCTCTTCTGTTATTCAAAACCTGATCATATTTCCATAGCTGGGGAGTACAGGCATGACACTGAAGCAGTTGAAGGGAATACTGTGGGTGAGCCATGTGCTTTGCAATTTACTTGTGTCTTCCAAACCTGCTCAGGCCGGATCTTGTACATAGCATTGCCACTAATAATAGAATGTTGCTGCAAGCAGTAACTTTATGATTGGATGCATCAAAAATTACTAGACTACTTGGCAAGCTGCTGTTGCCAAGTGACTTAGTATACAGTGGTCAGGGGCCCAGCAGCAAGCCAGGAGCTCCTTTTTGAATAGAGAATCATTTTAGGCAGAAGAGATTATCATAGCTTTGCTTCAGTCTCTTAAGGGTCTGTGCTGTGATTCCCTTCTAGGGCTCCCTATTGCGCCCGTTCTACCACAGACCTTTCAAGTACCACTGGATGCTCAACCTTAAGGTGCAGACCTCAAGGCAGCTTGCACCTGAGCATAGACCTTATGTTAAATTCATTCTTATCCTGGATCCCTCACAAAACTGGTGGCCTTCTAAGTTATCCAGTAAGTGTGTAAGAGCAGTACACTCAAATTTGGTTCATGCTGTCTTCAAAATCCAAATAGTTACACCAAACATATTGCTTCTTTTTTTATGGAAGGTGGTGCAATCTACAGCTAATGTTTCTAAATTTAGAGGGTATATCCTCACATATATCAGACCGCTGGGTGATTGGAAAAATCCTGATATGATGACTTTCCATTTCATAAGAAAGCTCTAGCACACCTATGTCTTACTGAAGCATCTGGCTGCTTGTTCCTTCTTTGTCATTAGGTAGAATGGGCAAAATATAATTAATATAGTGTAATGTAATGGTGATGTTCTGTGGGACATATGATGTTTAAGGACACTCAGGACTAGAATGCTAGAGAACGCATTATAACTATAAAACAAGACGTTGATGTTTACTCTACCACATAGAGGTGAACCATTTCTGAATACATATATTTAGAATATATTAGTATATATACATATATGCATATTTATATAAATTTCTGTGTATTAAGTAACAATGGATGTGGCTTATTTTCTCCGGTAAAGATACCACAAAGGCATCAAAACCAGTTAACATTGATTATAATCCAAAACAACCGCTAATTTTGGCACCAACCAAACAGGTGAGTTAAACAGGGACATGATATGAATCATTTTCTCCACATCTCTCTAGACTCTGATGGTGGCCCTAATGTCTGCGTGGGGTTAAATTCTGCTATTAGATTATTATTTGTTTGGGGATGACGGTTGCACAGACTCCCACTTGATCTTTCCTATCAAAATAATCTTTCCTCTATGGGTCAGGGAACTGCTCCATTGATTCCACCAGTTACTCAGTACATGCATTCTGAGTACATATTCAGGAATTGGGGAATAACCACAATTTTTAATTCAAACTGTGAAACAGACTGGACCATATCTCCATTCATTGCCAGACTCCCATAGCCTCCCTCCCTCCAAATCTGACCTAAGGACAGTGGTGGAATGGTGGGTTTCTAGAATTTAGTGTCAACGTGGAGCCAGTATCTAATTACCTCAGGAATGCCTAGGCATTTTCGTTTTTTCCAGACGTGTTCAAACCAGTACATGACAGCAGGCTTCCTGGAAAAGGTTTAGAGGAAAATGTATAGTATACATTGTGGTCGTCTTTCAAGTTTCTTCTTCATAAGGACCTGAGCCCTCCCTCAGTAAAGGAGTGGCAGGTCTGTGAAGGGACTCAAGTCTATGAACTAGGTAAATAGCCAGGGATACCTACTATGTTGACAAGAGTCAGTTTTCTGACTTCTAGAAGAAGAAATGTTCTAAATATATAGATCAATCAATTCTTCTTCAGGGTCTCTATTCATTATGGAGAGAAGTTTATGATCAACCAGAAGTTTATGATCACAGGAATCATAACATATGGTGGATCAAAACATATTATTTTACACTCCCCCCATGCTTTTTATGGTAATTGCAGCCACTCTGTCTCTAAAGGTTAAACATCACTATTCCAGGATCCAATTATTTCCACTGACATCACGAGCCTAATTCCATAGTAGCATCTCCTATAGCTTTTCTAGGTTATTAATGCTCCCTTCACCAATGTGTTTCTTTATTCGTTGGTAAAAAAAAAAAAAAGAAATTCCCTGGAGAAAAGCCTACTTGAATGCTACAATTAGCATGTGGCTAAGAGTTTGCACATAGTAGATGCACTTAAATATTCTGGTATTTCAGGGACTTTGGACTCCTTCCTCTAGAGTATGCCATGGAGGTCCCAACATCTCAACCTCATTAACAATAAGAGAACTGTGAGACTAGGCTTCAATTAATCAGCCTTTCACAGTATTATTAGCGCTTGACGGACTTGAACCAAAGCATTTACAACAAATTCTGATTGAGTGCATCCAAATTTATAAATTCAGCCAGATCAGGCTTTATTTTTAGCTTTCTTTGGCCAAAAATACTTAGAATCTATTTCAACACATGTTTTTCAGACACTTGGTGATCAATTATGGCAAGATCTTTCAACCTCAGTGACTGCATCCTTTCTTTTCTAAGAAGAGACATTGTAATTCTTTCTCTGATGCATGGAGAGTAACTAGAAAAACTAGGTAAAGAAAGAACTGGTTGAACCACTGGATTCCTTACGATGATCACACTGATTCATGTGACCTCAAGAGATTCATCAGAGGAATTGATGACCAGTTAATCCAGATGACTTTGACCACTCACCTGCTGTCTTACTCAGAGAGGCTATCCTCCACTGATCCAATTGACTCTAAACTCCATTCCTTTTGCTGTCTGTAAATCATACGACACAGACTCATGCTCTAATCCTTGTTTAACATAATGCTGTCAATTGAGCATAGCTCAAAATTTTTGACATTGCTGTGTACAACCTGCACTGATCTTTAATATATGTATTTTTTAATTTACTCCTGTTTTTTAGACATATACATGCTCCAGCCCTATCCTAAGCATTCGTATCTCTGAATCACAGCTTTGTTTTCTAGCTATATATTTTTCTAATAAATAAAAATGAAAATAAATACCCAACTACTATTTTCAAATTTTCCCCTGAAAATTTTATGTATTCAGCAGTGAGATGTAACTAGACCTAGATGCATCATATAGAAAAACTTCATGAGTGCTAAAGAGGCAAAAGAAACTACACACAAAAGATTATTACAATGGACTAAACGTTTATGTCCCCCTAAAATTCATTCATATGTTGAAAATCAGTTGCCGGTGTGATGGTATTAGGAGGTGAGGTCTTTGGGAAGTGATTAGGTCATGAAGGCAGAGCCCTCCTGAAAGCAATTAGTAGCCTTATAAAAGACACCTGAGAAAGTAACCTTGCTCTTTCTGTCCTGTTGAGGTTACAGCATAAAGACAGCTGTCTAGACACCAAATCTCCTCCTCACCAGACACCAAATCTTCCAGCATCATGCTTTTGGACTTCCCAACCTCCAGACCTGTGAGAAATAAGTATTTGCTGTTTATAAACTAGTTTATGGTATTTTTGTTGTAACAGTCCAAATGGACTAAAACAAAGGTGTACTGTAAAATTCCGTCATATATAACAGCATTTAGATATGGAACAAAAATATACAAAATCAATCTAGGTTTTTAGAAATTGGATTAGTGGCTATCCTTGTTTGGGAAGGACTTGTATCAGTAAGGAGAATTATGAGTAACCTTTCTTAATCTGGGTGATAGTTCCACAAGTGTGTTCAGTTAATGGGAAATCATCAAATTGTGCACTTATTTAATATATATATATATATATACACACACACACTCTGTGCATCCCCATTGTCTTTTTCCTTTGTTTCCAAAGTTGCTAACTTTTTCTCCTGATTTTTCTACATTTCAAAGTAGGATGGTCTGTCTTATTGCCCGGTGCATTGTCCCTTTGTAGTATCCAATAATATGCCAACTACCCATCACCTTGAGTTTTATAGCACGTAGGCAATAAAGCAGAGTTGTGCTTTCAACATAGAGTTTTTAATGTTTCACAAAGATTTTAGAGAAAAAGTTCTTATTTGGACCTTTTAACTTCCATCTCCCTTTAAAATTCTCATGTAAGATCTTAGCTAGGACCTAACACTATTCAATTCTTCTTTCTTTCACTCCTGGTCCAGGTTACTTAGACCATGTAGATATGTCTTGACATCTCTCCACTTTCCCTCTGAACTCTTTCTCAGAACTTTTGTTCCCTTGCTTCATTGATTTCCAAAGTCTTCTAAATACTCAGGCAAAAGAGTTATATTCTCAAATAAGAGCTTCCACCACTTCCACTATGCATGTAATGTGGATGAATTTAATGACTACCTTAGCTATATCCCAGCTCTAAAAGTCTATGAAGTACCATTAATATATTTAATAGATTACAGGCTGAGTATTACTTATTTCACCAAAGCTTCATTGACCCTTAGCTCTTTTGTCAAAAGCTCAATAAGCTTTCTGCAAGTATTTGGTAAATAATTACTCAAGTGACATCACTTGAATAATTAATTTTAAAGGATTCTTCAGAGAGTTGCAATGGTGGCACTTCAATTACTGTTTATTTTTAAGTGTCATTTAAGCAAATTGTGCAAATCAAATTGGTCATGTAAGTGTGCATGTACATGTGTGTATTAACAGAGTTCAGGAATTCAGAAATTAATTGTAGTTAATTCAATGATGACAAGGCTACAATGATTATTAAAATAAAATCTAGATGCTAATTTGTATCCTATGGGTTCCAGTGACTTTTGAATTCTGCTTTATTATAAAGAAAATTATAAAGAAAAGAATATTTTTCAAAATAGAGTTCACATCTACCTTACAAAGCTTAGGAAATCTTAGTACACATTAGAGTGTCCTAACTGAGTTGGATCAACCACATGGTTAGCCTGATGATTGTGCAGAAAAGAACTTTGAAAACTGAATGAAAGAAGAGTTGATTCAATGACTTGAGTATTGATGAGCCTAGGACATCAATGGATATAAGTTAACGTTAAAGAGAATACACATAGTATTTTTACCAGTGGTCTTCCAGATACTTCTCTAGTTAAGGTCAATTGAAGGGTGCTTTTTGGCAATTTGTCACTTGAGGCTAGTGGTGATCCTTAAATAACAAATCTAATTGACTGCATTTTTTTAAAGCACATATATGGCTTTTTCCATTTAAGCCATTTGAGAGAATAGATCTATTAATTTCGTGGCAGTTTTAACATTTCATTGATGTGTTTCAAATCATATTTTTGGACACTGGTATATGAACCCCTTCACGACAGGATCTATATCTCATTCAACTCTGTGACATAGACTCAGTCAATTGTAGATGCACAGTAAGCGTTCAGGGGCTGACCTCTAGTATGTGGGAATCTACATAACAGTTATTAAGATCTAAGGAGGCTCTGATGTAGTATGCAGACAACAGCTTTTGACTTTTTCTAGGACAATTTTCTTGTTTAACTTTTATCAAAGTTTTCTGCATGACAAGGCTCCTAGCGTTTAGGTTTTTGGCAAAGTAACATAAATCAAAAGTTTAAATTGAAGAAGGCTCAACCTATCCCTTTTAAATGAAGGAGCTGACAATTTTGGGATTTATAAGTATTTAAGCTGTCAGTGGCCACCCAGAGTCTTGCTAATGATTTTTCCCCTTTAGATGACAAATCCAACTGATTAACTGTCCTAATTGCTACTGTGCACATCTTTCCTTAGCAGGAGTCTGAGTAATTTGGAAGATGTTTTTTAACTAAAAATTTACTTGAAGCTTTAAAATGGAGACAGAAAATTTCTTTATAAATGTACTCATAATACTTAAATGTACTCCGTGGCTGAGTCAGAAGGACAAGTAAACCTAGACACGTTCAGTGATTTATTTGAAAAGTAAGAGTGTGTTAAACTTTAGGAAAAATGTCTATAAAATGATATAACACATTAAAAACAAACATTTTTGAAGAATGACTATAGACACAACCAAAAGGTTTTTCTACTCTAAATAAAAATTAACTTAAATTCATTTAAAAATTAATCTTCTTAGAGGATTTAAATTCTATGTACCATATCCCTAACATATGTCAATTTATACAACACTTTGCAAAAATTACATTGATTACTTAAGAGTTCATAAAAAACAAAAATGATTATTGAAATTTTTATGCTTTTTCTCTTCTTGTTCTTATAACAAAATAAAATATTAGTTAATTCTGTTTCACTACCATTTCCTGTTAATGAAGATTTCAATATGCAATTGGTTCAATATAATTTTAGTAAATATAGTTACCTCCATTATTGATTGATTTAAAAATGGCATTCAGTGAGTCTACAGATAATATAACAAATATATAAATTTATTTCTAATTAATAACTAAAGTTTTCTAATCATAAATATACTTTTCCAATTATATGATTCTAATGCAATTATTCTTAAGACATCTGCTGTTTGGAAACAGAGAGGGCTCTTAGGAGTGAAGAAAAAAAGCAGAAAATCCAATTAAATGACTGTTTTAGTAAGTCATGAGCACATAGGTACAATGGTGGATGAGATAGGAGAGCGTGGAGATGTTCTCCAAGTAATTTAGTGATCCTTCAATGTCTCCGTAGTAAAATAGCTACAATTATATCTACTTATAAGATTAAGATTATACAGTGTTTCTAATTAGCACAGTGCTTGAGTCAGAGTGACCACTGTTCCTGTTTGCCCTGGACTAAGGGATTTCCCAGGGTGTGGACATTCAGTGTCAAAACCAGGATAGTTCCAGATAAACTGAATTAGTCACCCTTCGCCTTCTCTTCACTTCTCCATCTGCGTCCCATCATCCCATAATATTTTAATGGGAGTTTCAAAAGAATACCAGGTCACTCCATCCCAACTACTGATTTTATTTCTTGATCTTCCTTTCCGGTGAAAACCTCTTAAATGATGAGTCCACAGTATCCAACCTCATGGTTGGTATTGTTGCATTTGACCAATGGGATACGGATAGTTTTTAAATAATGCAACAAAACAACTTCAACACAAGCAATATTAAGCTAGTTAATTAATGACAAAGTAAGATTGTCTCTGAGATTTTTGATAGATATAATGAGTACACATTTATCCCAGTTTTGAATCAGCATCCCAATAAAACATATCTTCACAATTATAATCACCTCTCTAAGTTATAAGTGGATAATTTTAGACAGATAATTTGATGATCTAGACAAATAAATTATTCTTCTCAGGCCCACTGAACCAATAGGAGAGATATATATATACATATCTCCTATTGCAGATGGGAGCAGCCTCTCCTCCATAGTGTAGCAGAGGCTAGAACTTCAGGCAAGAGTTGATATTCCATCTGAATCTGAAATCTGTACGGCAGTCCAGCAGGCTGGAAACTCAAGAAGGATATTTATGCTGCAGTCTTGAGGCAGAATTCTTTCTTTTCGAAGTAATCTCAGTTTTCATTCTTAAGGCCTTCAGCTGATTGGATGAGACCCAGACATATTATCAAAGATAATCTTTCCTTGCAGTCAACCAATTATAGATGTTAACCTCATCTACAAAAATACCTTCACAGTAACATCTAACTGGTATTTGAGTAAACAGCTGAGTACCATAGCCTAGCCAAGCTTGCACATAACACTAACTATCATATGTATTCCATTTTTCCTGGAGGTTGACAAATATTTAAGAAGATATAAATGATAGTGTGGTTAAAATGTCTTATGGTTTCATGGACCACACTAAAGTCAATGCCAAGATTATTTTCACCACCAAAGGGTTCTAATGTCAATTTTGGGACCTTTTGACAATTATAACACATATACTCACAACCTGTTTCTTGACTGCTTGACTGTAATCATCATGCAACACTGACCCTATTCACTATTCTGGTTCCCATGTGTGCTGCCCACAAAGTCACTTATAGAAGCTGTAGTGTTACCACTGCCCATGATGACAGTGCCAATGTTTATGTGGATATCAAAGCTTAACCATAAAACTGAAGAACATTCTTTGTCCACAAAGGTATGAGAGCCAAGCATTTTGTCATTTTAAACTTCCCACATCAGTCTCAAACTATTCAATCCAGTCAAAAGTGTGAGTTAAAAAATTAATTCATATTTCACTTAGTTGAATGTATCTAAATTAGCACTTAAATCTGTTATATATGTAATAGGAACAAAAACGAGAGAAAAATCAAAATTGGAAAGAGGAACAGTCAAAAACGTGTTTCTTTTCAGATGTTGAATGGGTATTCAGAGAAAAAAGTGTTTGTCAACGAACTTCCAGAAAAGAAGGTCATTCTTAGGCCATATGTAGATTTTGACTGTCTGTTCCTGAGGAAGTAGGGGAATTGACAATATATACTGTATCTGCCTCAGATGGTGGTTGTGTTTCTGTGAAATAATAACAAAATCATCATTAACCTAAGCCTATCATGTTCATTTGACAATTTAACTTTAACTTATAAAGACTCAAATTGTATTCTAGGCTTGTGCATGTGTATCCACTAAGTGGAGAGTGGAGGGAAGCAGACAATCATAACTCTGTCCTTTTAGCCCAATTAACTATGGAAAAATCTTTCATAACAAACTCTGTGCATCCTCATCTTACTGTTTAGTTAATAATTTGCTCATTAATGGCTTTGGAAACACTCGTGGTTGGACAGAAATTGTCCATTTAAAAAGTAATGAGAAAAATACATCCAGCATTCTGACAAGTTGTTTTTAAAGACTTTTTAAGTGAAAGTAAAGCGAAAACAATTACTTCTAATGGAGAAAAATATTCTGCAGTCTGATTTGCATGTTAACTCCTTTAAAGTGCCATTATCTGAAACATCAGTAGCTGCTAAATTTCAAAAGGTTCCTGGCAGCTTTTGGAGTTTTATTTTAATTTCGTTTTTGTGTTCACACACCGAAAAGTTTCAACTGGGAATTTGACAGTGCTTTTTAATAAATGCTTTTGAATACACTCTCATTTTTCAGAGACACCTATGTCTCAGCTGTGGGAAGAAAGGAGTTCTGAAGTCGTGAGGATTCAGACAAAGCCGCTCTTACTGCTCACCTCCGTCTTCATTCAGTGTGTTCCTGATGCATCAAGACTCAAAACACCACATAAAAATTTAGATATCTGAAGTTTTCTTTCTTTTTTTTTTTTTAAAGATTTTTATTTTTTTCCTTTTTCTCCCCAAAGCCCCCCGGTACATAGTTGTGTATTCTTCGTTGTGGGTCCTTCTAGTTGTGGCATGTGGGACGCTGCCTCAGCGTGGCCTGATGAGCAGTGCCATGTCCATACCCAGGATTCGAACCAACAAAACACTGGGCCGCCTGCAGTGGAGCACGCGAACCCAACCACTAGGCCACGGGGCCAGCCCCTGAAGTTTTCTTTTTTAATTCAAATATTCAATTTGTTAGGCAAACAGAATATTTATATAATGTAATAGTCCAAAACTAACGTTTGGTAAATCTGGCAGCAGATAAAATTACTCAGATTAAAGAGCTTTATATTTGTCATTGTGTCTCTGTTGTCAAATGAATGACTGCCAGTAAAAGAAGGCTGGCCAACCATCTAGGAGGCACATTTTTTTTAAAGAAACCCTAGACATTAATGTATATATATATATGTGTGTGTATATATATGTATAATTATTACTATTATTATTTTGATGATAGTGATGATGATTAGTGAGTCAAATTTAGTAATGAAGGAAATGAAATTTAAGTCTGAATGCTTGGTTTTGAATCCCAGTTTCAAATTTTGAGGCCGATTAGTTGAACTCCCTGTTCTTCATTTATTCATCTATCATACTGTACCTACCTCACAGGATGTCGTCAATAAGAAAAGTATCTCTGGTTTCCTCACGTTTGTTTCCATGATTGGATAAACTACAAAGCTTGCTGGAAAATTGAATGAAGAAAAATTGCACATGATTCCCTATTTGTATCAGTGTAGCAACTATTTAACATATTGGTTTTACAAATACGTTTTTTGTAAAATTACTGCTCTAGTTCTCGCTCTCATGTTGCTCATGTCTTTGCCGTGCCCATGCCATGTTCTTTTCGGTTTTTAGACAGAAACATTAGATAGCTCCATAGAAACCTGTGTTTTCTCCTTTAGTTGTTTTATCCAATTATGAAATTTATGGAGAAAAAGATCAGTGCCATGTTTCAATACTGACAAGTGGAATTATTTTTTTAACAAAAGAAATGGAAACTATGATTTGTAACAAGTATTAAAAATTCATTTACTAGCATGTTAATTATTGTGTCAAATGCTGCTAGGAACATAATTTTTGTGGACAGGTTATAAACCAATGAATACAACAGAACTGATTGATACAAAAGTAAGAAGTAAATTTTTTATTGTGGGTCTGTTTTAAAATACTTTTTAATTATTTAATAACTGATAATGTCAAAAACTTAAATAATATGAGCAATCTGCATAATCTTTATCTTACCCAAATGGAAAGAAATATAAATTAATTTAAATAATTTTCCAAATGTGTATAGATATTCTCTTTTAGAATAACATAGGTTATATATTTTTATATATGCATATTATATATAAAACGTATTAGTATGTATTAAGTATTCACATTTTTGTTTAAACTACCTGGCAATTCTGAGTAAATAGGGTAGGAAGAACATAATTAAAGTCCATTTTGAAATTGTAACTAAAATGCATTCATATACCTAAATCAAACCAAGAGAATTTTCTATGAAAACTTTGAACGTGGAGAAAATTCAATTTGAATTCCATATGCACATTAAAAGGACTGCAGGAAGCCCTGAGCCTTTATAATGGCACCTTGCAGGTGGATGGAAATGTTGATTGAATAGACAGAGGGAAAAAAGTATAGAAATTTCTCCACTGCAAGCAATAGAACTAAATAACAAACTAGTATAAATACTTGAGCTTAAAAATTATGACAATTTGTGGTACATGTACCTGAAACTGGAACATGTCCAGAAGTTGCGAAGGCTTCAGTCAGGCTTGAGTATCTTCAAAGACTGGAATTTGTTGCATTTCTCTTCTCTATCTTCCGCTGTGTCTGCTTCATGCTAAGGCTGGAAACTCTCATAGTCACAGAATGGCTACCAGCAGCTTTCAAAGCAACAGCTTTCCTCATTCAACTCCAGCTTATGAAATGATACTCCCTCAATAACTTTTGTTGAAAATCAAGAATGCTTGTTCCCAAGAAGCATATATACAGAATATACACTCTACTCATATCTCATTGATTTTAATATGATCATGAGCCCATTCCTGAATTAAAGAGTATAAACAGCTTGAAGGGGTGTGGTGAATACCTTGGAAGAAAGATTTGAGGATAGATTCAGCTTCTGGAGAGTTACTTGCACTGCATGGCGAAGGGGTGAATGCTCGAAAAGCAATTCAGAAAATGTTTTCAAAAAGAAAGGAGAGTGGATGATGGTCAGCTCAAACCAGTAAGTGGCTTTTCCCATGTAGTTAAAAAATATTAGTATATCTTGTAATTCTTGAAGGAAAAGGTGGTAGTCTTAAGAGTCTATATAAAAGTAATAGAGAAATACTATAAAAGTACTAATTTCAAATATGAAAATTATATACAGATCAAAAAGAATGAATTTTACCCATTAAATAACTAGTCCTTCAACATAACATGCTAGAACAGTGGTGGAAAAATTACACCAGTAGAAAAAAAATGCCCTGGAAAATTGTTGCTATAAGTTGAAGGAGTAAATCCACCATATAAGATTTTAATGTAACTAAAGATTTTCCTAAGCTAATCTGAATTGAACAAGGAATCCTCATGAAGCCTGAAATTTATGGTGTTCAGGAAAACTGTTTACAACCAGAAATTAAGCTCATTTTAGTATAAGGAGCTTTGCATATAAGCTGATTTTAGGAACTGCTAAAATTCGAAATGTAAATGGCTTTAACCGAATGGTATCCTTGCATTGTAATATATACAGTCCATCATGGCATCTTCGTTTCCCATAAATCATTGATGTTTTCAATTCACTTTGTTAAGCCCCAAAGCAGCCAACAGATTGGACTGCACACATTTCACAAATGTGTGGCTCAGAGGGGTTTAATTCCTTTGTGGCAAGGAAATCCGTGTGCATGTGGTGATAGGTCTAAAATTTATTGTATTTTGTGTTTTTTATATTGGCACCTGAGCTAATGACTGTTGCCAATCTTTTTTTCCCCTGCTTTCTCTCCCCAAATCTCCCCATTACATAGTTGTATATTCTAGTCGCGGATCCTTCTAGTTATGGCACGTGTGACGTTGCCTCAGCATGGCCTGAGGAGCAGTGCCATGTCGGTGCCCAGCATCTGAACTGTCGAAACCCTGGGTTGCCGCAGTGGAGTGCACGAACCTTACCACTCAGCCACAGGGCCAGTCCCCGTCTAAAATTTAAAAAAAAGGCAAAGGGCTGTATCTCAGTACAAATACATGGCTGGTGGTTACACATCCCTATCAGATCTCAGGAATATAAATACATCTGTCTACTTTTTCAGGACCCTAAGAGTTTTTAAAGCTGCTTTGATAATTCATTTCTAAATTTCTTCATGGATATTCATTCATCTTTTAGACATCTAAATCAATATTTTCTCTTCTTTTACTTCTACATCTGTGCTATTAATAATCCTTTCCAATTATTCGGTGCCTAATATGTACCAGCAACCGTGCCAGGAGCATTATCTACTTTATCTCTAATAGTAACAATTTTTGTTCATGTTATGTATTCTAGCCCCCATTTTAATTGTGGAGAAACTGAAATTCAGAGAAATTTTTAAAAATTATCCAGTCATTAAAGCTATAAAGAGGCAAGGCCTGGATTTGATCTTAGGCATATGAAATTTTTCTGGGCAGAAAATGCCACTGTAACCGTTCTATCTGATTACATTTTTCTTCGTCATATATTTAGGTCAAAAATGAAGTATTTGTGTTAAGGGACGAATGCCAATTTCATATTAGTCTTGTTTTCGAAATGTAGACCTACATTGCGTAGATATAAACATATGGAAAAGTAAGGAAGAAGAAAAAATGTTCACTCCTAATTTCATAAAACATTGGCCCTCTCATTTGGAAGACTAAAATATTTGGGGATGGAAGAACTGATTTTCTTAGAAAAGAATAAAGTCAATAACTCATTCTTAATACCATTGCATCTACAGAAAGAGCAGGGAACCCAATAGAGGCTTAGAAGATAATAAATCCAGATATTATAACTAGCTCTAATTTTTCTCCTCTTGGGCTGGTACCTGTGCAGGGTGTTTTGTGTTTATTTTACCAAATCCACCCTCTAAACTTTTCCTCCTGTGTCATTGGAAGCTGAGCTGTATGGGATGTATCTCCCTGCTGTCACATGCTTGGGCTTGTCTTTGGGTTCAGCCAATGCGAAGTTCTGGCAGAAAATGAGAGAATAGGAAGAAATTGAGGTTAGGTTTTTAGTTTACAGACTCCCTTCAGGGTCACTGTCAGACCCCTGCATTCCTCTGATGGAGAGAGCAGTTCTCGTCAACGGGTCCTCTCAATACATGTACCCACCGTGGGTTTAGATAAGAGCTCTCCTTGCTGCTATTTGAGATCAAGTTATGAAAAAACTACCCGTTTTTGCTAACCTCAGGGTCCTGCAACATTCCTTGACAGTTTCTTCATACCTGTCCATACTTTAGTACAGGATCCATTTATTATACTTTCCTCAGTTACTCACTGTGAATGTTCCATCTTTCTCCAGCTGGGACATTGACTAATCCAGTAATCGGTTTTTGGAGTAGCTTTAGGAAACAGGGCTTTCCAACTTTCAGGGTTGTAGAATCAGATCAAAATAAGATTTCATGATTGAGCCACTGATATATTTGAGAGGAGAAGAAATAACCTCTTTGCTTGGAGTAATGGGCCAATAGTAATTCCACGGCATGTGGTGGCATCATGATAACTCAAATTATCCCCACTGGTAGCATGGGATGAAGGATGTTGTGCAGATGGAGGTCAAGTGGCTAGAGAAAATGGTAACTATGGTAACGATCATGGTTATCAAGATTGTAGAGTCAATTGGCTTTTTCTCACAAGCCTAGAAAGCATAAAGAGTGAAAAGGACAAACTGAAGTCCTTGAATGCCCAACTAAGAAAAAACTAAGAAAAAAAAATCAAAAAATCTTTCGGGCCGTTTTGAAGAGGCTCTCATCTCCTATAGTTGAGGCAAATATATGCTAAAAGCTGTTAAATTACAGCACTCTTTAAATATAAAATCTTGAAAGAAATTTATGTTAAATTAAGGTCACGAATTTAAAAGAAAAAGAAAAACTTTTTAAGGCAAAGAAAAACTCTGAGGCAAGGAGTGGAAACTTTAGAGCAGAGTTAGTCAATGCTAACATCTTTGAACAGCCAAATGCCCCTGAGCCCAACTTGCCAGCAAAGATATCTTCCCTCAATGCCCCCAGCCACCCGATACACACACACACACACACACACACACACACACACACACGAAGGAACCAGCGTCCTTCTGCATAAAAGAATTTGATGGTTGATCCTTGTGTTAACCATGTCTTTTGTTTTCTATTATGAGGCTTTGACATCTGAGATCTTGCTGACCCTGGAGAGACTGTCCTCGCTATGTCAACCAGTTCCCAGAAACAGTAAACACCTCAAATGTGAGTGTACTTTTTAAGTACAAACCAACTAATCCAGAGCCCACACCTCAACCACCTCCTTTGTTGGGTTCTTGCTCTCTGGGCCATCAGAGCTAATCACCCTAGGGCCGGGAACCAGACAACTAGAGATACGCCCCAGAGCATGCTGAAACTATTCAAACTAGCCAATCCTAAGTCTGCTTCCCCTGTCTTACCCATTCCTTCCTACAGAAACTTTAAGAAAGGCTTTTGCCACAGTTCCCCCATCTCCCTCTGACTCTCAGCTTCCCATATGGCCCCCCACGGCATGGCATGTCCCCTCTTCTTGGGACCAATAAGTAATAAACTTTTCATTAAAACAAAATATCTTTTAAATGGCTGCCCTTTTCTAATCTGTTGGCCTTACTATACTTCAAATTTTCATTAATATACAATATATATATATGAGGAAGTTTGGCCCTGAGCTAACATCTGTAGCAATCTTCCTCTGTTTTGTATGTGGGATGCCACCACAGCATGGCTTGATGAGCAGTGTGTATGTCCACACTCGGGATCTAAACCTGCAAACCCTGGGGCTGATGAAGCAGAGCATGTGAACTTAACCACTACACCACCAGGCTGGCCCCCAATACACTATGTTTTAAAACAGTTATCATGCTGTTTCTTCAAAAGAGGCTGCTGATTCTTCTCAGGGCATACATCTAATCTCACCTTTATGTCTTCAAGTCCATAAAAAGTTATTTATAGGCTTCACTGGAAAGTTCATGGCATGTCTGAAGAGGAGATAATGTATACTCCAAATATGTCATGGGATGCCAATAATTTCTATCAGCATGAGTTGGGGAGTGGACCCTACAGATATTAAACCAGAAAGGATAAAATATAAGCATTTATTGAAATGGATATATTGATAGGTTTACTTACCCAGGATTTAGGATGTATTATATTGAATCAAGTGCCTGGGAATAGTGTAAATAGATCTTTAATCCTACAAATTCCCCTGAACCTGTCTTGCTAACTTTCTTTACTATCTTAACCAGTTTAACGTTGAACTCAGCGGTAGCCTACAGTCATCAAGGATCAGATGTCAGAACTTCACTGGCTTAGAGTGAATGTTAGACTGATTCAGTTATGCATAAAATGCTCATCCAGCTATAGGAATCTCCTTCTCTGCAATGACCCACAGGAGACTCCATTCACTAAATAGTTGAGAAACATACTGGTGAGAGGGGCACCAGCATGGAAAGCTCTGTAGTGGCTGTTTTCAGTAAACCAGAGCTATCAATGAGGGATTCTGCATTAAATTGGGCTCCATCATCTCAACAGGAAGGCAGAGGTGCACAGGTCAGGTGGCAATGTTGAGTTGTCATAGATGATGTGAATACATTTAGAATAATAAGCTACTGAGTTGGGTGATGATCTTATTTTTGAAGGACAGAGTTTTGTGGCAATGGTTAATTGATCATGAAGTTACCAGGAATAAAGTAGATTGGCAGCCTAGACATGTTTAATACATCCAAGTAGAAAATTCTAGGGCTAATGGGCAGAAATCTAACACGAGTTACGGTGAGAGACGTCAGGCACATCTTGTGACTGTTTTCCCAATGTCTGGGTAGGTAGTGGGAACAGATATACTTAGTGACTGGCAGAATCCCGATATAGGTTCCAGGATCTGTAGAGTGAAGGCTGTTATGATAGAAAAGGTCAAGTGGAAGCTCTAGAAACTGTCCATTCCTATCAAGAGAGTAAATAAAAAGCCAGGGCAATCTAAAACTGACTCTCAAAGATTAGTACCAGCTACAAACATTTTAAAGATGCAGGGACGGTGATTCCTGCTACGTCTTCATTTAATTGCCTGTTGGCCAGTGCCAAAAAGAACAGCTCATGGAGAACTATAGATTACTGCAAAATTAATCAGGTGATGACGACAATCACAGCTAAGTTGCTGAAGTTGGTGTCTTTACTAGAGTTAATCGACATACACAGTCGCTTGTGTACAGGAGCTCCCTTTTTCCCATTCCTATCAGTAAATTCACCTGAAGCATTTTTGCCTTCATCAGCAGTGATGATGGTGCACCCTTACTCTCCTGACTTCCAGGTTTGTCATCATAAAGTCGAAAGATCTCTTGCTCCTGCTGATACATCATAACTGTTATTCTATATGGATGACAGCATTCTAATTGAATCATATTATGAGAAATTAATATTGAATAATTAATAAAATTTCAAAATGTCGTAACAAGACATATTTATGCAAAAGAATGGGTTCTAAACCTTACAAGACTTCAGGGACTTGCCACCTCAGAGAACTTTCCATGTGTTCAGTAGTGTAGAAACAATCTCAGAATACCCTTTTTTAAGAGAAAGCAAGTTTCTTTACCTTGCGCTACGGGTGCAAAGAGGTTCAGTGCTTGTTGGGATTCTTTCAATTTTGAGACAACATGTATCATATTTACTTGCGCTTCTCTGACCCGTTACTGTATAATCCATAAATCTGCCAGTATTGAATGGTGCCTGGAATAAGAAAAACTGTGCATCAGGGAAAAGATGACTTGCAATTTGGATTCAATTAGCAGACCCGATAGTATCCAAAGTGTTTATGGCAGGCAGAAATGCACTATGGAGCCCTCAGAAAACCTCAACGGGAGAATTAGCACAGACCCCTCAGGTTTGAGAGTAAGTCCTGGCCCTTTCAATTGGTCACTCTTCTCCATTTGAAAAACACCCTGTGACCTGGTACTGGTCCCCAGCAGAAACAAAATATCTGACCGTGGGATAGCAAGTAATAATGTATCACTACCTGCACATAATCAGCAGGATGTTAGCTGATCTACTGAATCATAAAATTGGATGACTACAGTAGTACGCCACTGTGTAATGGAAAAGGAATTTATGAGACTGGATCTGAGCAGGTCTGGAATGCACAGATAAACTGCAGAAGAACCAGGCTCAGATGCACATGTCTTCATTGCTTTACCACCTCTCTCTCAACGTACATCTATGATTAATGTGACTATGCAGTTAACATCCAAACCAGGACACTTTGGGGAGTGAAAAGTGGCACTATTAATAATTAAGATGGGACAGTGGGTGTAAATCAGGAGTGTTCTGGGCAAACTATGATCTATCATCACTCTGCTTATGACCACCTGACAAAGAAATAAATGAAATAAAGAAAATGTATGGGTTTGGTTTATAGAATAATGTGTACCATACGCAAGGAACAGTCAGAATTGGACAGTTGCTACATTACAGCCCCATTTGGGTGTCCTTGAAAGGCTGTAGTGTAGGGACATCCTTCTCATCAGCAGACTTTTTGGAGGTGGGGGGTACATCATATAAAAGGAGAGATATCCTGAAATACAGATCTATGCCCATTCATAGGCAATGGCTAATGGATTTGGTCACTAATCAGGGACTTGGAAAGAAGAAAATTGAAAGATTAGTGACAAGGAATTTGGTGGTGAGGTATGGAACTGTCAAAACAAGCAAAAAAGCATAAAAATATTTTTGACCCCTATAAATGCCTACCAGTGGACTGCCACTATGAATGACATGCTCAAAAATGAGATGGAGCATATGAACTACCTTGTGACTGCCAGCCATCCAGGTACATTCTCGATGGGCCTATTTACAAAGTGGATATTGACAGCGGGAACTGGGTCTGTGTATGGGTAGAACAAGAGGTATTTCCTCTCCCAGGCTGATTTGGCTACTACCCTTGTGGTCAACTTGCCAAAAGTTAAGTGCCAATGTTTCAATCCAAATTTTGTTTCATTCCCTGGGGATACTAACTGGCCACCTGGTGACATGTTGATTAGCTTGAATTCCTTATGTCATAGAGGCATTCATTAGATAGATTTTGTTATAGTAAAAAATCAATCTCAAACTATTAGCGGCTTAAAACAATAACAATAGCAGCAAATATGATTTCTTGTTCATGTTACATGTGTTGACTGCAGATCTGCTCACCCATTTGGCTTCTATTCTAGTATTCTACTCTGAGACCCACAGTGAAGGAGCAAATCCAATTTGGAACATCCTGCTATTGTGACAGAGGGCAAAATCAGAAGAGGCTGAAAGAAATCCATCACATAATTCATTAAAAGTCTCTACTCTCTGTATGCAAATGGCATAAATCATATCTGCTCATTTTCTTTTGACCAAAACAATTCACATGACTAAGCCTAGCAATGGCAGTAGGAAAGTATACTCCATATACTATTTCCCAGGATGATGGGGAAATCACATCACAAAGGGCATTGGAATATAACCCTCTGACAAGAAAAAGAGCTAATATCTATCACAATAAAGTAGTCTTCCACAAAATGAGAGGAAACCACTCCACTTCACTTGTACATAGACACAGGAATAAACATATATTCCAGAAACATATTCACTATCTCTACGCACAATTCTTCTGCTAGGAGTACCGTATATGGAATAACAGAATGCCTTATCAATTGCCATGGCATTCCATACAAAATATACTTCGATCAAGAGACACAATGCAAAGATGGCACACATAATTCATAGGTCTTATCACATCTTCCATCACCACAACACGTTTGATAGAATATTTAATAGTCTATAAGACTAGGGTATCAATCAAAGGGATGTGTTATATGCCTTAAACCAGTGGCCAATATATGTTGCAATTTCAGCTATAAGTGGAATTCAAGTGTTTAAGAAACAGAGTAGAATTGAGAGTTGTTTCTCTTACTATTGAAATCATAATCTATTAGAAGGATTTTAGCTCTCCATCTCCATTAATATGCGATCTCTGGATATTTAGATTTCTGAACTCAGAAAAGGAGTACTTCTACCAGGAAACACCATCACGATGTCATTAAATTTGAACCTGAGACTGCACTCTGATCAGTTTGTGTTCACTCCTATTATTTGGATGCCACAGGCAGATCATTGTGTTATCTGAAGTGACTGATCCTGATTCCCAAGGAGAAAATGTCCTGCTGTACCACAATGGAGAAAAGAAGGTTAATGTCTGGAACCCAGGTGATTCACGATTCACAGAGGGTCCCCATAGTAGTGCCTTAACCAACAGTTCAGATCAGTGGGAAAATGCATGAGGATAACCAAAGACTTAAATCCTGTAGGAATAAGGAGTTGAGTTACTCCACCAGATAAATAATGCCATCCAAATGGGGTGTGATTAAAAGTTAGGAGCACAACAGTTATGGGAGAAGAAGGCACCTGTGATTACCAACTTAGACCTGATGTCTATTTAATGAAGTGAGGACTATAGCCTCTATATTTATGGGATATATTTCCTTTATTTTGTTTTTCTAGTGGTAGCTAATATTTCACATTCCAGGTAGCTTCTAGAACTTTGTGTGCCTTTTGTATTAGGGACACACATTTCTCCCTCTAGAAATGATAAGAGTGGATGTCAAAGATAAAGGGATGGATTGAGCTCTATATTTTTCATTTACCCATTCCAAAACACTTTCCATTCCTTTCAACTCTAGTCTGTGACAAGATAGAACTATATGAACTGCATCAGTTGACATGTAAATAGATTTATGAGAGCAAGCATAAAGGCTGAAGACCTTGTTATTGCATGTTAACACTCACCCGTGAGCATCCACCACAAAAGAAGCATTAAATAGACAAAATGACTTGGCCAACAGATGTCAGCCAGTCTCTGTCATGAGTCATGGCCAGTGTTGGTGAAGTGTTTTTAAATGGAGTAGCCATGATGTAGTTTCATGGCTGGAGGCTAGGCATGGGCTTAATATGGACTCTCTCACGAAGGCTACACCAGCCACTGCAACTGCCAAATGTCCAAACTTCTAGCAACTGGAACCAATTCTGGGACCTCAATAAAACACCATGCCTAGAAACCAGTTGGAGTAGTGTGTTGTAGTTTGTCTTACTTGCCTTCCTCTTCTTAGTTTCCTCCAAGCAAAAGCAAGACACCAACCATAATCCCAGAAGAGCTGTTCCCAGATGAGGTGAATTTACTGTATGAGCGGCAAAAAGGTTGGAATGTAGTGGAAGCTATGGTGTACCACCCAGATGCCACCTTTAGGACTAAACCAATCATTCCCTCAGCTGCTAGGAATATGGGCTACTGATGGCTAACAGCTAGTTCCCTCTGCAGGAATGGATTTGGCCAAAAGGAGCCAACTCATCATTTATGACTGCTGAGTATAGAGGTACAAACTGTGGACTGGCTGTGGAGTCTTTTGCAAATATATTGCAATTCAATTTCTCCCTGTACCCAGTGCTAATACCTGCACTTATTTCAGGTGTAATTTTGAAATGATCCTCTGATAAATTCCTGCTCACAAATCTGCTTTTCAGAGTTTGTTTCCTAGAGAATTCCTAATCATCACAAATAAGATATTGAAATTAAAATGCTTATTCACTATTTAGTAAGATAGTTTTCTTATTCAATCTAAGTAAGTTACACTGATAGCTTTAATTAATATTAAAGCATCTTTGCATTTCTGAGATCACCCATTCTTTGGTTGACTTCTGAGAATATCATGTTACATTCAATTAGCTGTAACTTTACTAGGAATTTTTGCTTCCACACATAAGTGATGTCTATAACATATTTTTCTTACTCTTTTTCTTTCTGAAAGGTTTTGCTATATTTCCTTTATCCTGATGTTTAGAAAACATATAAAAAAACCTTTAGAAAACTTTAAAGTTATATGATTTGATATGGGTCTTTTTTCACTCATGTCGTAGAGAATAATATTCTTCCACTCTGGAAGGGTTTCTGTATCATTTCTTTGGTAATTTCCTCTTAAAGTTTTCTATTTTTCTTTCTGGAACTCATAATAGTCAGATTTTGGGCATCTTAAATTGTTTCTTACTTTTCTTTTGTTTCTCTTCTATTTTTCCTCTCTTTTTCCTCATCTTTGTCATGGACGGTTGGTAGTGATAAAGCAAGAGGTTTAATTAGTAGAGATAAATTTAACAAAATTTAAGATATAGTTGGACTTTGGAAATAAAATTTATCACAATTACCAAATATTGATTCCAATTTTTAAGAATTGTTTAGGTAATTTTTGATGCTTTGTTTGACATTTTCATGAGGTAATAAATAACGGTGGACAAATAAGGATGGCAAACTCTCTAATAAAATAATCTGTTCAGTTTTCCATTTTTTAATTTCCAGGTTTCATATTTAAGTTTTATCCTATATCTAATTGTTTTATTTATTGTGAAATATAACATACATACAATAAAGTGTAAGAACAATAATAATGAGAATATATGTATAAGTAAGACCCAGTCCAGAAATGGAAGAGAATAATGCCTCAGAAAACCTCCTACCAAACAATACTTTTTTCCCATAAAAAGCAAACCTATGATAGTCACAAGTTCAGTCCACCAAATATTTTAGGTTCTTCTCCACACAGATAGTAAGATTGCATACTCCATTCCCTGGAAATGAGATGTGGCTATGGTATTTGCATTACCCAATGAAATGTGTACAGAAGTGATGTATGTTCTTTCAGCCAGAAGCCTTGCACAAATGGGGCCAATTGTGCCAATTCAATACCTCTTGTTTCCCTCTTCCACATCAACCACCAACATCCAAAATAGTGGGAAGGTTATCATTTTGCCCAGATTGAGGGTAAACATTGGCTTCCCAGTCAAATTACAACAAACGTATAGCATCAATGAGAAATAAACCTCTGTTCTTTGATGTCCTTGAAATTTTGACATTGTTATATCAGTCCCATCCAGTCAAAGATAATGAGGAACAACCGTAGTTACATGAAGCTGGGCTTCTGGGTGCTTGCTGAAACAAGGAAGACCATACACAATGGAGAATTGCAGGGAATGTCAGTATAGAGGTTTAGGAGAGACTGGTTTGTAGAATTTGGACTCATGTTAGGTAATTTTTGGATGGTTTCAAGTAAACAAGCAGGTATTTTTCTGGATTGGATGTTCTCGGTAAGCAGGGGTAATTCTATCATTTAGTATCTCAGTATTTTTTATTCAGAAGGCAAGAAGAACAGAAGGGCGCTATAGTTGGTAAAGAAGCAGCAGTTACATAGCTAGCCAAGTGAGGAGGATGTTTGGTTGTGAGCATGGTTTGCACAGAGTTCTTCTCTTTTTTCCATGTTCAGACATGATTACAGAGTGATTTTGTTTCTGCCTTGCTTTATCCTGGTTAGAATAACCTTGTCTAATGTTGGTGTTCTGTGAAATTATGTATGTCCAGCAAGAGAACACTAAACCCCAGCTGTTAGAGCCAAGCCAGCTTCCTGCTGAGTGCAACCATGGGCTGTTTTCAACCTTGCCTTTTCCAGTTCCCCTCTTTTGTCTAAGGCCAAAGTCGGGGTGGGGCATTAATCCAAGATGTCCACATCTTTACCATTGCCAAAATTTTTCTGATAAGGAGGTTGCCCAGATAATGTGTCTGGTTTTGGCCCGGAGTGAGTCTCTCCTGCTCCTTATGTTGCAGGATAAGCTGTCTACTCATATGACTTGCCAATGTCTGTGCAGCTGCATTTAAAGCTCCAGATAATATGCCTGGGCTAACTGCAACACAGGCAAATGCTGGAAAGAAAATAGTTACATTAGTTCTCGTAAAAAGCCCCAAAGCGAGGGAACTAGATTATTGAAAAAGGCAATGAAAACAAGTCTGAAAATCCAGCTTTTTTTCCAGAGGTGGATTTTTCCTTGAGCTGAGTCATGGACTACTCTCTTTGACATATATATTTAAATAGGTTTAGCGAGAAGTGCTTGCTACAGCACAATCATCCCCTCCTTGACTAAGCTAAGACTTAATCATTTGATTACAAAGAACTTCGTGGCTACATTGAGTCTACTCAGATAATCCAAGAAAATCTCCCATTTGAAAATCCTCAATCCTATCTACAAAGTCCTTTTTACCACATAAGGTAACATTTTCATGGGCTTCAGGGATTAGGACTTAGATATCTTCGGGGGGCCATTATTCAACCTCCCACCGTCTGCCTTCTGGCCCCCCCAGCATTCACATCCATTTCACATACAGAATATATTCTCCCCATCCTAAAGTCCTGAATAATCTGAGCATATTACAATATGAAGTCCAAAATCTCACGCAAGTGTCATTAGGTCAAAAGCCACAAATCTCATTATCTTAACCATCTAATTAGGTAGGTGGTCTCTGGGAATATTGCATCCTAGTGAAAAACTACTTTCCATTTGCTGACCTGTGAAGCTAAAAAATAAGTTATTTACTTCCCAAATAAAACTGTGGGACAGGCATAGAATAGTAGTTATGGATATTCTCATTCAAAAGGAAGAAAATGAAAGGAACAACAGAATCAACCATCCTAAGCAATTTCAGAATCTACTAGGTTTCAAGACTTGGGAACAATCCCCTGTGGTCCATGGTCTCACCCTCTGAGCCCGTTGCTCTGCTCTCAGAGTCATCCTTCCTCTTTCACAAGGGATAACACATATTTGCAGCTGAGTTCTTTATCTTAAAAACTACATGCATGATATATGAACATACCTACAGTATAAAAATGCAAATAATACAGATGTGTATAATTAAAGATCAGACATCCTTGTTGTTTGTACCACCCCAATCCCAGCGGCTTCCACTAAGGAAACATTGGAGTTATGAGCTTGATTCTTATTTTTCTAGATATCTTTATTTCACTTATACACCTACATGTAAAATGTGTATAGAGAAAGAGAGAGCGAGAGAAAGACAATTGGTCCTGACATTTCGAATATTATAGAAAGATAGTATTTGACTGGTTTATTTGCTAAATTTGCTAATGTCTTCTCTATGACCTATAGGAATATAAATTTCCATAGACAGTGCCAAGAAGGCTAACTAAGAATTGTTGTTAATTTTTTAGGGTGTTCTAAGGAATAGGTCAAGATTTCCATATTTATGAAATGTTTCAAAATATCCTGCATTTCCAGCTCAGTATTCTTTTTGCAATAATCATACTTTAGCCCTATTTTTCCAAAATCTCACCTGCTTATTCATCTCTACCCCAAGTGCAGTTTCTAGTATCATTCAGAGGTAGTATACATCATGGATGTATCAGGTCCCCACAACATGTAAGACTGCAGTATTCATGATACATTCCATCGATTTCTTTAACAGTAGACACCCAATAATCTAAAATAGAATTGACAGCTAACACGGGAGTGTGAAATCAGTGTTGGCATCAACAGAAGAGTTTTTCATATTGCTTTTTAGTCACACTTTCAGTTTTTCCTCTCACTGTCCTGGTGTGAAATATTCTTCTCTTTTTTCCCTTTAGCACGTGTTACTAAGAGTCAATTTTCATGCTATGTTCTTTGTTGAATTTTTGAAAGATGTTTAACCTTAACAGAGATTTTGATGAAAGTTTTCTCAGTGGGAACTAAATGTTATTTTACATCAGTCACCTCAGGATTTTATGGTTATTTTCCATTTTGTGCAATCTGCAGAGGTCTTAAGCATCAAAAAGTATAAGGGCCACGTATTCTAACAATGCTGGCTGTTTAAATGCCCATTTCCACTACATTTACAATCTTTAACAGGGTTACACATAACTTAGTACATGCTGTCATAAACAGAGTGTGCTATGTTGAAAGAAGAGTTTAATCACACAGACTAAAACATCTCTGCTACTCGGCATTTATTCTGTTGCATGAAAAATATGGACCTTGGGGGAATTTATTGGAAGAATCTACATATCAAATTTAGTGAGTAGAAGTAGAAGCAGATGCATTAGTAAATTCAAAAGAAACCACATACTTCTGCCACAAACTTATGGAGAGAAAGAAATAACTCAAGAATAGGAAAACAATGGAACCACGGATGCAACAAGACACATAAATGAAGTAAGTAATACTTAGACTGAGACAGAATCAGACATAGTCCAGGCAGCTCCACACCCAAGAAAACAGAAAATTTGTGATACATGAAATGGTTAACTTAAGCCTGTGTGCTTGAGAGAGCTTTGGGAATCTCCAGAACTGTTGATTCCCCCACTTACTTGGTAAGGTCTTCACAGGCTATGAATCACGTAGGTGCAAATCCATGTTGTCTTACCTGTTCAAGTTCCCCACATTAAAAATCCACACAAAGAATCATGGATGGAGTAACTGGAGATGCCCACCGTCCTGATGACCTGTATAAGGTGGTCTGGAATTGGAACACTTTGGGAAGCCTGCTACTTAGATTTCTATTTGTGCCCCAACTAACACCCAGGCAACTGGGGAGTAAAACAAGAACTCCCATATTTCAGTTATTTATTCACTCATTCAAGAAATATCTACGATGTCACCAGAATAGTAGTACTTCCTAGTTATTCATTAAATTGGACATTTATGTTTCATTGTTTGATGTACATCAGTTATACTTCATAATAAAAATTAGGGAAAAATACACAGTGGACACAGCAAATTAATTAATTAAGAAAAGAAGGCTGTATCCTTAATGTGACAAAGAGGTTCTAACTCAAACTAACAAAAATCATTATATTTGGTGGAAAAAATGTGGTTAGATTCCAAACTTAATTACCAATTGCATACTCCAAGCTGAAAACTTTATAGTCCAGATTAGTGATCTTATTATCATTGGTAGTCTACAATATATACTAAAACTTATAGCAGATGCCACTAGATAAAAAAAGAATAAAATTTCTATGAAGCAGGAGATAGAATTACCTTCTTTTGTGAACACGGTAATCATTGAACTTGAAAGCATCAATGTAATTGGTAAGAAAAGATAGTGTGTGTTAAGTGATAGCTAAAAGGACTAGTTCCAGAATACAAATAAACTCCCTGGGGACTCTCAGAGCAATTTGGGATGAATTTAAGGTAGGCTGAATTTTCTACACAAAAGGCAGAAATATACTTAGGGAAGTATTTTATTCTGATTATTATTGTTATCCTTTCGAAACATTATCCTGGCAGGAGAGGTCTGGACAATATGGATTATTCTTCATGATTTCTTAGTGATAGTTTATCTTTTCTGATTTTTCTCACACCAAGCCCTCTGGTTTCTTGGTTATTTCAGGAGTTTGATTTCCTTTGAACAACCTTGTTTTTCTTTCTCCTGTGCATCAATCAGAATTGCAGCGTGTTTTAAAACAATATGAGAACATCCTGGTTGCATGGGGAATATAGCAACGTGCATACTCATAGTTAAAGAACTATTTCCTCATCGGAATGTTTATTTCTTCTAATTAAATTTAGTAACAATGCACATGGCTCAGTATTGGGAGATAAGATCCCTTCTTAGCCAACCACATGAGCTGAATAATGTTCACAAAATAATGACTGACCAGTTTAGAGCTGAGTTAAATCAACTCAGTTAAACTGAATTCCGTTAAACTGAATCAGATTTAGCAACCAAAATCAGATACTGTGACATCTTTCTCAGTAGTTTGTTTTCGTGGTTATTTTTTTTTTCAAAAACTTACTTTTATGATATTTTTTTACACTTGTATCTTTTTGATCTTTTAAAATTGATTTCTTTGGGATGCTTTAGGGGAGTATATTTTCTAGCGGAAAGCTGTTTTTAAATATGTTATGATAGTCTTCTGCATATTGGTTTGCAAAAACATCTTGCGTTACTAAATACTCACTTCTCATGAATACGTTTCACACATTTTCTTTTGTATGAATTCCAGTTTGTTCCAAGAAATTAATTCACCATATTTTCCTCATGATTCTTTCTCTCAAAGTTTCTAATCAGTCCTCCTTGATTTATGATTATTGCTTTAAGATGTATATACCTCTACTTATATTTTTCCTATCATTTCTGTGCTTAGAATTGTAATTTTCTCTTCTAAAGTAACTACAACCCCATTTCCTGACATAAGTAGTTACATAGGCATAAAAACCACCTGATCATTCTGTTTTGCTGCATTAGATTTCTTATATGTGTTTATTGAGGCCAACAAAAAACACAATCTAAATTAACCTGAGTGTATTAATTTATTAATTTCTTTATCTTGATTAAATGTAAACTCTTTTTCCTAAACTCCTTGCCACTTTCTTACAGTCTCATTTACACACACGCACATGCATGCACACACACACACACACACATAAAGGAATGATTTGTAGTACATTTTAGCTAGGATTAAATAAACACTATGCATCAAATATCTATCTTAAATTAAAATAATATGATTGGATAAATATCTTGGAATAAGATATTAATTTTAAATTATCACAAAAAAGTATAATTGTAAATCCAGTCCTGATGGCCTAGTGGGTAAAGTTTGATGTGCTCCACTTTGGCAGCTTCAGTTCAGTTCCCAGGCACAGAAACACCACTTGTCTTTCAGTAGCCATGCTGTGACAGTGGCTCACATACAAGGACCAGAAGAACTTACAACAATACACAACTATGTACTAGAGCTTTGTGGGGGAAAAAGGAAGAAAAAAGGAGGATGATTGGCAACAGATGTTAGCTTAGAATGAATCTCTCTCTGCCAAAAAAAAAGTATAATTATATATTGTTATCTAAAGAATTAACTACAAAAATCTAAAGAACTCATGATGAAGTCTAAAATCTAAAGTGTTTGTCATCATAAAAATAATACAATAGAAATAAAAGTACCAAGAGTAATGTCAAATATTTAAATTCATTAATAGGAAAAACCCTAAATGGCAGATATAAACAATTGAGTAACTTTAAAAATAATTTAAAACTTATTTGAAATTTATGTACAATATTTTCCTGTAACTGACGTATTTCTTGAACACATCCATTGCTAGGTATTTCTGAAAGTAGAGTTTCAAAAGGAGAAGAAAAAATAAATCAGTGTATTGCAAAAATTCAGTATTACACATAAATCTGAGCCATGGAAACAGATCCATGTACATTTCTCCTTTCACAGTCTTGTTCCTCCTAGTTTCCTTCACTACCTTCTTGTCTTGCCCTGTACTTTCTGCCTTTATCAGTTATAGACCATGAGGAAGAGGAAGAGTAGAAGCTTTAGCATCACACTAATATTGATGTAAATGTTGTCTTATCATCTTAAACATTTCGTTCTATCATTGCAAAATAAGTATAATAATTCATATGTGATGAAAATAAGAAAAAATTAAAAAGGAAAAAAATATGAAAGTCTAACAATCTGCAGCAAAGAAAAAGTTCTGCTATAATGACTGCCTCTTATAAATGCATGGCCGTAGAACTGCTTTCTTTTTAATTTCAAAGAAAAGATATTTTCTTAAAAACAGTCCAGCTAGTTGGTATCAGTTTTTATATATGCAAAATTAGGTATGATTTCTCAATAATTCCTGATAGGATGTTCTTTTGCTTAGAAATCACAAATTCAGTGTTAGGTGTACTAGAAACAAACCCAATTTCATCATGGATAAAATATGTAGATTATATAAAACTATTAACTGGACATATGTGTATGCC